>NW_024383029.1:0-25000 GCF_016835505.1 Polypterus senegalus | reverse complement strand
TCAGCCCCCTCTGAGGTCCAAAGTGCTTTGATGTAGGTTTTCATTAAGGATATCTCCATACTTTGCCCCATTCAGCTTTCCTTTAGCTGTAAGTAGCCTCCCAGTCCCAGTCTACTGAAAAACATCTCCACAGCATGACGCTATCAGAAACATACTTCACTGCTGCTATGGTATTGAGTAGGTGATGACCGGTGCTTGGTTTCCTCCAAACGTGATGTAGTCTTGGTTTCATCTGACCAGAGAATCTTGTTCCTCATTATCTGTGAGTCCATTACGTATTTTTTTACAGTGCAGTGCTGTAGTGAAGATTTTCCTTCCGGAAGTTTGCCTTATCTTTTCACAGTTTTTTTTCTTTATTTCGCCTTATAAAATTTAATATATTACGAATTTGTCAGTTGTCACATACCCCTTGGGGTCAGAGCACAGGGTCAGCCATTGTTCAGCACCCCTGGAGCACTTGCAGGTTAAGGGCCTCTCTCAATGGCCCAGCAGAATAGGATCTCCTTTGGCAGTAATGGGGATTTGAACCAACAACCTTCCGGATACCGACACAGATCCTTAGCCTCAGAGCCACCACTCCGGTTCTCAGGAGCTCAGTCACCTCTAGGTCATCTCTCTTTCCATTGCCCTTCCCTCATGATTGCTCAGTTTGGTCAGGTGGTCAGCTCTAGGAAGGACCGTGGTTGTCCCAAACTTCCTCCATTTAAGAATTACTAGCTGTCCCCTGCAGCTTCACCTACATAGAAGTGAAACAGAAGTGATGACAGAAGTCACAAAATCAACCTAGAAAAAAGCCCAATCTAAATCCGTTAGGTAGTTCTCTTGTTCACTAGCTAAGCGGATCTAAGATACCGAGGCTGGCCTGTGAATGAGGGCCCTGCTCCCCTCCCCTCCCCTTGGCCCACTTCGTCTCTCTCGGATTTGCACAAATAAATCAGTACCACAAGCAAACTATGATACTTAGCATGATGATAGAGGTCGCAAAATCAACGGGATTGTTCAAGCAAATTATAGAAAAAAAACCCAATCTAAATCAGTTAAGTAGTTCTCTCATGAAAAGCGGACAGATATACAGACAGACAGACGTTGGATTTTATATATACAGAGATGAAGGCAACTGTGTTCTTGGAAACCTTTAATGCTGCAGGAATGTTTTTTGCCGCGTTCCCCAGAGCTCCACAGGCAGATCCTTCATCCTTATGGCTTGATTATTGCTCAGCTGCAGGACTTTCTATAAAGAGGTGTCTAACTTTCCTAATCATGTCCAGTTGATTGAATTGACTACAGGTGTAGAAACATCTCAACGATGATCAATATTATGGGATGCATCTGAGCCATATACAGTATCAAGTGTCACAGCAAAGGATCTGAATTGTTGTGTTAGTGTAATATTTTAGTTTGATCCGCTGTGGCAACCCCTAACTGGAGAAGCCGAAAGAAGATTTTTAATACATTTGCAAAAATTTCTAAAATCCTGTTATCTTTTTTTCATTCTGGGGTATTGAGTGCTGCTTGATGTGGGAATATAAGTGAATACAAGAGTAAATAAACAATTTTATCATAATCCTGCAGCGTACCACGATGTGAAAAAAGGTGACGGGGTCTGAATACTTTCTGAATCCTCTGTAGCCTCAGAATCACGTTGCATGTTCGTCAGCCTTTTGTCATTTCCAGCATGACGCTAATGACATCGCTGTTCCATTTGCATTTGGCAGGGTTTTTCATATTCTTTTTTTGTAAATAAGCACATTTTAGCTTGTGGAGTTTTAACAGACTCATACTGCATGACTGTGGGATGTCAAAATGTAAATAATGGATCTTCTGGAGTTTGTACGTTTTCTTAATGTTTACACGTGTTTTCCTCCCTCATCCCAAAAGATATGCATATTAGGTAAGTCACTAATTACTGTACAAATTGGCCCTGTAGGAGCATGAAAGTGGATGTGAGTGGGCTCTTCAACCAACTGCTGCCCTGTTCAGGACTTTTCCTCTTTCAGGATGGATTCTGTCCTGCTGTGACCTTAAATTAGAGTAGGCAGCTTTGAGATTATTATGTAGAAAAACAAATCTGCAAGACACTGGAAGACATCCAGAGCATAGTAGCATAAATCTTATCCAAATAGGATCTACAATTCCCAATGCCTTCCCTCTGTTCTACCACACGAGTTTTAAAGTATTGGCTGCGTGGGTGTGTTAGTATTCTAGAATGGGGGGTTATGCAAATCAGCAGCAACCTACGCACTAGAAGTGGAAAGAAACGTTTAAAGTGAGTATGCTTGGATACGCTCTCATATAGCACTAGTGTGTGGAGTCCAACAGTTAAGAGCTTCACAGGCCAGTTCATTATAGTTGAGAAATACTGCATAATATTGCAGGTTTCCTAAATAACAGTTTGCGCATAAAATAAAATAACTAAGAGACTGGGGTATGCAAAAAAAAAGACTGAAATATATTTATTGAGATGATGGCAGCAAATGAGAAATATTCATGAATGTGTCAAACCGCCCCTCAGTCTTCTGAAAGTGACATCTCTGTTAGGGAGTTGTGACAAGCCTCAGGCTATGGCAAAAAGTTGGGAGCAATCCTGGCAAATGTAAGGAAAGTCTGGCGCCACAAGGACACAGGGTGAATGCACATATTCCACCTAAATAGTGCCAGGGTTGGCAAACAAATCTAGAATTCGGTCTGTAAGCATGCTGACTTACAAAATGTTATTCTTAAGTGGCTTAAAGGCACACCAGGCAGTATTGCTATCACATGGCACCCAGATTAATTTTTCGACTGAAGTGACTTGTGCATAAAGTGCCCTTCATAATGTTTGAGACAAAGGCACATATTTCCTTGATTTCCCTCTCTGCTCCACAATTTAAAAATGACAAATCAAACAATTCGTATGTAATTATAGTGCACATTGCGGGCTTTCATTTGAGAGAATTTCCATGCATTTTGGTCACACCATGTAGAAATGACGATACTTTTTTATTTCAGGGCAAAATAATGTTTGGGATGGGTTTCTTTGCTTCATAAAATACCTCGGTTTGCTTATACCCATTTGAGACATTGGCAAGAACCTTAGGATGACTTAAACCAAGTGTCTGAAATATAATTAAGAAGAAAGAACACACTGGTGAGCTCAGTAATCGCAAAGGGACTGGTAGGCCAAGGAAGACCTCCACTGCTGACAATAGGAGAATCCTTGCCGTGGTAAAGAAAAAGCTCCCTTTCAATGACATCACCACTATCTATAGATACTGTTCAAATGAAGACCAATTTTTTGATATGTTTACACATATTAAAAAGGAAAAAAAAATTCATGGGGCATACATACTTTTTAACATGACTGTATATGGTGATCCACCTGAAACACTGAAGTGACAATTTAATCTGTTAGGTTCTTGCATCTATTGTTGCCATTTAATCTGTTAGGTTCTTGCATCTATTGTTGCCAAACACAAACTGGATATGAAAATGGATCTGTGGATGGATATTTGTTTATTTGCTACTTTTTCCTTTTCTGACATTTTCAAAGGCCATCATCTGTTTAAAGATGGAGGTAAACGCTTACGTGATTTTACTTTTTTGCATGCAATGGAAATTAAGTCTAGTATTTCTGTTAACCGTGAGGAGTCTATCGGAATAGTAGCCTGCTTCAGCCACAGCTTTTGAGGTTGTGATGGAATAATATTTGATAGTAGTGCTGCCTCACAGCTGGCGAGTCATAGGTTCAAAAATCAGCCTGGTTACTGTTTATGTTGGCTATGCACATTTTATATTTTTTTTTATTCAGGGTATTCTGTTTTCTTTCTTTATCCCAAAGAAATGAGTGTTAAGCTAATTGGACATTCCGGACAGACGGACGGACAGATGGACACACAGACAGAACTTTACTTGCCCCCATGGGGAAATTTGGCTTTTTTCAGCAGCTCTTTAAATAAATAAATATATAAATAGATAAATCTCTCTATTATAAAAAAAAATTTTGGAAGGAGACGAGATGTGATTTTCTCAGAGCCACATTTTCACGTCCCACGAAACAAGTCTTTGTGTCAAGAGATTTAACCAGGCCCAGGGCCGGAAATAAAAGAAAAAGAGTAGATGACAAAGTACAACATCATAAAGAATTCAAAAACGTTGTTGTAGTGCACATGCAGTGTAGGTTAGAGATAATGGAAGTACGAAAATTCGAAAGTCTCAAAAAAATAGTAAAGATTGCATTAGTGCAAACAAACAGAAATTTATTACTTTGTGAAATAACAGAACAGCGAAAAGAGATAGAATATATTGTTCAGATTTAAACTTTAGGTTGGAGACTTATAGATCATCTAATTCATGTTGCCTTCAGGGAAAAAAAAGTAGTTAAATAAATGTACATATGCACAAACTATGCACGATACCAATGCTTGCCATCTACAGAAATTCTTGGATGACTCCTCAAGATTTTTTATAGATCTACTAGCCATGGTACCTGTCAAAGAGAAGAGATAGAATAATTAAAAAAATATTTACGATCTCTTGCCCTACATCTACCTTCAGTGCCTATCCTCTATGTCTCCAACCTTTTTTCCCCTGACAGCTACTTTTACAAAGTGAAAGCGGCTGAGAGCTACTCCTGTTTTCTAACGTTTACTCTCATAGCTTATTTCAACCCAAACAAACTGAATAAGCTTGTTTGGCCTGAACATTTACAAAATGTTGGTGTCCACAACTCACATTTTGCATTAAAACATCACAAAAAAATATTTAGTTCACCTGCAAGTGCATTTTGAATGTCTGTATGCATTTTCTAGTGTATCTCACACTATTGAATTGAAACATGAATGCTGTCAAACAAAACAATGCAATTCCAAATACACAGATATGACTTATTAGTCACATTGTTCCAAGTCACTGTGTCACTTTATTCACATGTCCAGTTTCATGTGTGATATGCTTTTTAGTTATTTAGATGACTGACACTGCATGGAGTCAACAAGAGAGCAGATGTATGGTGGAGTGTAGCCACTTAGGTTCGCTCTTATGAAGTCATTTAAATATTCATCTGTCATAACACTGCTCATGTTGTGAAGGGAGGGCGGCTGAACGCACGCTAAGGAGATGCTGTCTGATCATCTGCTGTCTTTCTGCTGCTGCTGCTGGCGAGCTGCATGCTCTTTTTGTCACGCTGCATGTCAGTAATTCTTTTAATAATTCTTTGCATTTATATAGCGCTTTTTTCACTACTCAAAGCACTCAGCAATTGCAGGTTAAGGGCCTTGCTCAAGGGCCTAACAGAGCAGAGTCCCTTTAGGCATTTATGAGATTCGAACCAGCAACCTTCCGATTGCCAGTGCAGATTCTTAGCCTCAGAGCCATTCAAAAGCCTGTACTGCAGCTGTCCTTTTGCCACTTTGCCTCTCTGCCGCTCGCGTTGTGAAGGGGGGGGCTTAATGCATGCTAAGGAGTTGCAGTTGGATCATCTGCTGGCTTGTTTCTGCTGGCGAGCTGCGTTTTCTTCTTGTCGTGCTTTGCGTCAATCATTTCAAAGCCTGTACAGCAGCTGTACTTTTTCCACTACGCGTCTCTGCCACTCATGTTGTGAAGCGGGAGGGAAGGGTTTGAACGCACGCTAAGGAGAAGCAGTCGGATCATCTGCTGGCTTCCTGCTGCTGCTGGAAAGCTGCGTGTTCTGCTTGTTGCTTGTCGTTGTTTTAAGAGTTGGGAGCACATGATGTTTGTCTGCCAAAGGCATTCCAACAACTGCTTGGTTAGATGTCCTTGAACTTGCTTTAAATGTGGTCTCACTGCCTTGTCTTGTGTGACTTTAAAGTGTCTCTTGCGTGTATGTCAACTTGTCTTCCGAGAAGATCACGTCTCGTCTCCCTAGTCTCCCTTCCAGGATTTTTTTTTATAATATATACAGTGGTACCTTGGTATACATCCTTAATCCGTTCCAGATCCTTTGACTTATACCAAACAGGACGTATACCAAACTAATTTTTCCCATAAGAAATAATGGGAAAATTATTAATCTGTTCCCATGAAAAAAATCCTATTGCTATTGGCATATTACACATTAATGTGGTTGTATAAAATAATGTAAACACTGCTTAATACTAAAATACATAAATAAAAAAGCAATTTGATGAAATAAATGAAAATTTAACCTCACTTTACTTTTTAATATCGTCTTTGTTTTTCACAATCGTAGATACCGTCATTCTCGGCAAACAGTATGCAACAGCCATGTCCCGGATATGCATGCCACCTTCATACTTTTCAACAAACAATTCAAATTACGTGAAAAAACATAAAATCACGTTGTGATGATGCGGGTTTGCTGTATGCTCCCATCCGTTGTTGGGGAGCCCTTGAACCCTACACCGTCGGAAATGTGCCTCACTGCTAAGCTCATCGGTAACAACAAAGCAAGGGGATGGTGAAAAAGTGCAAAGTGCTTTTATTAAAACAATCAACAAAACAAGGTGTTTAAATTAAAGTGCAGTCTCCAAAGTTCCAATAAATAATTCGTAAAATCAGAAGTGAAACGTGGAGGTTAAAAACAATAGAAAAAAGTCTTCATAAAAACAACGAGGTTAAAATAGAGCAAGAAGCATTCTTTAAAAAAATAAAAAACAAGAAGAAGCCCGGTGCCTTTTTACCTGGCGGCCCCCCTGCTTCCCAACAGCGGAGTCGCCCTACTTGCAGCATGCGCTCACTCTCGTGCACGCACCCGCAACCTACAGTCCGTTCTTTCATTTACCTCCCCTTCTAGCCAACTCGCGCTTCTATTTATCAAGATAAGCAGCCCCAGGATCACGAATGCGATTGTCTCTCACCTGTGCACTTAGGTGAGAAACACCCATATCGCAAATCACCCTGAGAACCTTCAGCCGCATTACCACCACGCCTCCTCACCAAGCCGTGAGCACGGTGATTATTTATTTTAAAGCTGGCCTTTGACAGGAGCTGTGGACCCGTTATACCACACACGTGAAAATTCACAGAGAGTTATAGCGTGGGTTGTTCACTGAATGCTAGCAACTGCCACACTGACACTCGTGGGCAGTTGTGGCTTTGTCTCGAGAGAGGTAAACAAGGGTAGCGCACGGTGTTCTAGCACGTGAGTCGTATTCCAAACAAAGGTTGTATACCAAGCAAAATTTTTCATGTCCAAACAGGACGTATACCAAGTTGGACTTATTCCAAAGCAGACGTATACCGAGGTACCACTGTATATATATATATAGATATATATATATTTGTTTGTTTTTACTTATCGACTGATTGATTAGCTGTATTATCTGTCCTGTGGGTCTGTATTCTTTTTTTTTTATGTTTCTATTGATGTATGCATCTGATTTTCCCCATGGGATTAATAAAGTGTATCTAATCTAATCTAATCTATCTAATATATTGGCAAAGGCAAGAAAGAATTTTGCGTGACAATGCTCACTCTATAAAGCTATTGAAAGGACACTTTTTAGATAAAAACCTAACTGTGTATGTCTCTAGCCCAGTGATTAAGCAAAGATCACAATTCAGTGTCAATGATCAAACACATAATGAGCTGATTGAACCAAAATGATCAGCTGAAACAAAAATGGATGAGGGGCATCCAAACTAAAAGGTGAGGGTATGGTAAATGTGTCAGTTTAACCTTCGAATCATTGATTCTTACACCATGGCAAGAGTGAGCATAGCAACAAAACACAAGGTGGTCAAACTGTATCAGAAATGGCTCTCCCAAGATATTATTTTGCAGCAGCTGGAGTCTGAAGATATGGTATGCAATCTCTTCTGAAGAAATGAGCAAGCATGACGCCCAGTGGCCCAGTGGTTAGCCATGGGAACTGAGTACAGCAGATGTGAGATATATGAAATTTATGTTCAATTGACATTGTAAGAGGTCTTTTCAGAATAAGTCATCACAAAAATGCGGCTGCCAAAAAGGCACTTTCCAGAAGTATAAACAAAGCCAAGAGACTCACCTATGCACATAATGAAAATGACTGGGGTTCTCAACAATGGCAGCAAGTGCACTGGAGTGATGAGTCAAAATTTGAAGCTTTTGGCTCCAACAGGAAGCAGGCTGTCAGTAGAAGAAGTAGCTGGTCTACAATGATGAGTGTCTGCAGCCAGCAGAGAGGCACTACAGGTTTTTGGAGGCATGTCTTCAAATCAAGTTGGTAACCTGGTCAGAATTAATGGAATCTTCAACGCTGAGAAGTATAAGGGGGCTGTCTTTCCATCAAGGTATTGTCAGAATAGTCCCTGCTCATTGTACAGCAGAACAACCCTAAACACTTTCACACACGTGCACATGGGAGACGGTTTTTAAGCTGTGTTGGCACTGTCATCTGATCCTTTCTCCTTTTGTCTCTCTGCAGACCAGCTGAAGACCGTGGCTCTTGATAATGTTACCACCTGCCCACCCTCTGATGAAGTCACTCCTGGCACCCTCTCATGGCATAATTTCCAGTATCCAGAACCAACCATCTGATGACATCACTTCCTGTTCTGACCTCCCTAATCCCACCTCTTCACACATTGGCTCTTAGGCAGTGAAGGAGTGAGAAAGATAGCCAATTAGAGACAGGGGATGAATAGGGGGCCAGAAATAATGATACTGTGATGAGCAATTTAGCCAGGACACTGGGATAAACCCAACTCTTTACGAAAGAATGCCCAGGGATCTTTTATGATCACAGAGAGTCAGGACTTCAGTTTTACGTCTCATCCAAAGGAACGTGCCATACAGTATATACAGCATAGTGTCCCTGTTATGCATTGGGGCACTAGGATCTACACTCAGTCTACAGGATAAGCTTGCCCTGCTTGTCTCGCCAACACCTCTTTCCATCGCAACCCAATCTTTTCCTACATGGTCTTCAATCCAAGCCTGGCCTGAACATACTTAGCTTCAGGTGGAGTATCTGTTCTTAAGTGCAGGCTGCTGAGCTTTAGGGTATGCTTTTTGATTAGTTTAATTATCATGTACCAATATACAGTACAGATGTATCATTATTTCTATTCAACAATGGAAGAGATGTGTCATGTGGGAACCTGACCTTTCAATTTAGAATTGTATGTGAAATGCAATAATTTGTACAAAATGAAGGAAGGAATGGCCTTGAAGTGCACACATAGTCAGAGTGGCTTAGAAATGGCAGCTTTACCTCCCGCTTCCTGGCAGAAAGGAAATCCAACAGTCAATAACACATGAACAATTATTAAAGTCTTTTTAGAAAATGTTATCTATCTATCTATCTATCTATCTATCTATCTATCTATCTATCTATCTATCTATCTATCTATCTATCTATCTATCTATCTATCTATCTATCTATCTATCTATCTATCTATCTATCTATCTATCTATCTATCTATCTATCTATCTATCACCTTTAACCTACCAAAACACTGAAGCCCTTTCTTATAAAACACTGAAGCCCTTTCTTATTTGTTTAAAGTTTTTAAATGCTGGTTTATTTGTACATTTACATTTTCTTTTATTTTCTTGATTAAAATTTTTAAATTTAGTAGAGCTATGCTTTTTAAATTAGCATGTGTAATTCCTCTTCTCTTTACAGCTCATGAACTTGTGATTTGTCAGTTAAATAAATGGAAATGTCTATTGTCACATTTGCAGTTCCCATAACATATCCGGCATAAGTCACACAATTAATATAATGCCAGTTTTGCATTCAGGCCTATCTATTGCGATAGAATACCTGCTCAATTTATATTGTATTTATGTGGATTTACATCTCTATTCAGGGTTTGTATTCTGCTCTGTTAAGTTTAAATCCTATCACTGGCAAAATATATTTTGTGTATGTTAGTCACACTACATTATTTTCTTCAAGTTTTAGCCAAACCTACATCTTTATAAGTACTTATTAAGTATATCATACCCACAAAATATTTCCACAGGCGGTCATCAGTGTTATGTTTAGGTGATGTGACTTATGTCCTGTTTTTATTAAAGACTAGCAAAATACCCGCGCTTTGCAGCGGAGAAGAAGTGTGTTAAAGAAGTTATGAAAAAGAAAAGGAAACATTTTAAAAATAATGTAACATAATTGTCAATGTAATTGTTTTGTGTTATTAGTGTTGCTGTCATCAAGGATTTGATTATCATTATTTCTTTCAATCAGGTTCGTATTTGGAGGATTTGTTGTGTTCAAGTTACATTCCGTGTTTGTCTAGTCTCTCCCTGGCCATCTCATCTTCGTTGTCAACCATTGTAAAGATAACAGGTTTCATTCATCGAAGTGATCACTACCCAAATCAGTACTCGTGAATCTAAGATGTTTAACAGGCATTCCCGGTATTAAGTTGTGGACTTGCCTGTGAATATTTAGCGGCAGCGTGTTTATGAACGTAATTTAAACTTACACGTTGCTTTCCTATTGATATGTCTACAAAGGCTTGTTCAGATTCAGAGGGTTGTTCCTGTCCTACTGCATCAATAAACAGCTCATCTTCCTCTTTATTTGAGACATCACACACTGCATGCACGGGTTTACCTTTCCCAGTCCTGCAAACTTTAGCAAATTGCTTCAATTTACCACATTTTTTACACTGTCTTCCTTTGGCTGGACATTGACTTTTTCCACCATGTGGTTTGTTTCCACAGTAGGTGAACTTATAAATATGCGTGTATGCATCAATCGCTTCATATTCTATTGCTGCCATGTCAATTGTGTAATGCGTTTTTTGTTCAGATCTCTTTGGAGCTCTTGCTTTTTGCCTGCATACTGTGTTCACAGTCAGTTCACGTGAGCCGCTAGGAGTACATGCATTGAAGGTTCACAGCTGTACTTGTGCTATCTCGTGCGATCTTGCGATGTCCACCGCTTTATTTAATGTTAGCTTAGACCCGGCACATAAAAACTTCTCTCGCACTTTTGCTGAGTTTGTGCCAAACACTAGTCTATCCCTGACCATCTCATCTTTGTTTGCATAAGCACAGTCCTTCACCAGCAATTTTAACTTTGTTACAAAGTGATCAAAAGTCTCATTTATACCCTGCATCTTCTCATTAAACTTGTATCTCGCGAATATCGTATTCGTCGTAGGCATGACAAACACCAGCGGTAGCGTGTCTATGAAGTTTAATTTAAACTTAAGATTTACACCGAGCTTTGTTTCCGCAGTAGCTGCACTTAAGAATATGCTTGTATGCGTCACTCGCTTCATATTCTTTTGCTGCCTTCTCAATTGTGTAATGCGTTTTTTGTTCAGCGCTCTTTGGAGCTCTTGCCTGTTCTCTGCGTACTGTGTTCACAGTCAGTTCACGTGAGCCGCTTGGAGTACATGCATCGAAGGTTCTCAGTTGTGCTTGTGCTATCTCGTGCGATCTTGCAATGTCCACGGCTTTATTTAATGTTAGCTAAGACCCGGCACTTAAAAGTTTCTCTCACATTTTCGCTGAGTGTGTACCAAACACTAGTCTATCCCTGACCATCTCATCTTTGTTTGCATAAGCACAGTCCTTCACCCACGAATATTTAGTGGCAGTGTGTCTATTGGATTGCTGCTGACGGACGGCTTTATATGGGCAGGCAGTCAATTACATGGGAGGCGTAGTGATGGGTGACGCAACTCCACCTCACATGACGACCGAGCTGCAGGCTATGGCCGTATATATGTACGTAAGTAGGTTCCAGTTATGACCGTTACGCGTAGAATTTCAAAATGAAACCTGCCTAACTTTTGTAAGTAAGCTGTAAGGAAGCTGTCAGTCAGTCGGTCAGTCAGTCAGTGAGGGCTTTGCCTTTTATTAGTAAAGAAGTATCTTGGTGTTTAAAGACAGGCTTTTACTAATAAAAAAAATTAACGACCTCTGTAAGCAATAAAACTGATAATATGCTTGCTAGGTAAGGGTCTCCAAAAAGACACCAGACATGACCTAACTCTTGTTTGGTATGAACTAAGCAGTTTGAGATTGATTGACATAACTAAGAGAAGGGTGGTGGTTGATTTACAAGCTACCGTATATACTGTGCACTGTGTTAATTGGTTATTTAGGACTTTACTGTTAAAGTTCTGAATCAGAATTAATGCTAATAAAAACCTCCTTTTGATAAATTAATATATTGTTTGCTTATTTTTCTTCCATACTATGATATAATAACATAGTGCCCAGCCTGATAAATGTGACACCAAACATGAACAGTTCAGAAACAGTGAAATAAGGAGGAGGCACTACAATACATTCTTTCACTTCAACAAACCTTCTGTATTTGTTCCATTACAGTGTCAGACTCAGTTGATTGAGCCGCCCTGTGGGACATCCTGCGACTTCGCGGGATCCCCTCAAGGTTGCTGGATATTATGGCCAGCCTGTACACTGAGTCCTGTGCAGAGTGGAGGCAGAACCTCTGTATTTATCCCAGTTGATTCTAGGGTTGGTCAGGGGTCTGTTCTGCTCTTTCTCTGTTCAATACTTGCATGGACTGAGTGTTGGGCAGGGTCTTGAGGTCCAGTGGCTGTGGGGCATCAGTTGGTGAAGAAAGATTCACTGATCTTGACTTTGTTGGTGATGCTGTGATCTTCGCAGAGTCAATGGAGGCTCTGATCGGGGCTCTTGAGAGACTGAGTGAGGAGTCCTAGTGTCTGGGCTTGCGAGTGTCCTGATAAAAACCAACATCCAGGCCTTTTATGACCTCGTGGGCACGGCCATTAGCAGTGTGTCTGTCTATGGAGAGAGTGTCAACCTCATCGGGAGGTTTACTTACCTTAGCAGTGACATTCATGTGTCTGGTGACTCTTCCTATGAAGTCAGTAGACAGATTGGAAGAGCATGGGGGGTTCATGAGGTCACTGGAAAGGGGTGTGTGGCACTCCTGATATCTGCAAAAGGACGAAGATCCAAGTCTTTAGAGTCCTGGTGCTTCCTGTATTGCTATATGGTTGCGAGACATGGACACTATCCAGTGACCTGAGATGAAGACTGGACTCCTTTGGTACTGTGTCTCTTTGGAGAATCCTTGGGCACCACTAGTTTGACATTGTGACGAATGAGCGGTTGCTCATGGAATCCCGATTGAGGCACATTACCTGGATTGTGAGGGAGAGTCAGTTACGGCATAACAACCATGTGGTGCGATTCGGCTTGCAGGATCCTCATTGTTGGGGACCCAAGTGGCTAGACCAAGCCAAGGGGACACCCACGTAACACCTGTCTGCAGCCAATGGATGGTCATTTCCAGAAGAGGGAACTGGACCGCATGTCTATATTGGGGGTTATCAACCAGGATCCTGAGCTGTTTCGTCATGTGGTGGGTGCAGCAACGCACTGTACCAGTGCACGATCCCCAACCTGACCTGACCGGAGTGTAAGACAGAGGTGCAGCATACCATAAGAAACAAAACAGAAAAGAACTCTGAATGGAGCATCCGACTATCCCATAGGATATTCACTCATACCAGGTCAATTTAAAGTTGCCAATTAACCAAACCTGCCCATGTTTAGTGGCAGGAAAGAGGAGTATTCATCCATCGAACCATGAACCTGCGTGGCCCAATTCCAATTATTGGAAAACTGCAGATATCTCAGCAGCATTAAGCACAAAGCAGGACATAATACTGGACAAGACATCAGTCTGCCATGACACAGACACACCAAGCCAACTTAAACTTTGGGATGACAGAGGAAAATGAAGTATCTAGAGGGCAAAAACTCACATAAACATTGATAGATCAGAAAAACTCAACAGACAGTGACTCAGGTCTTTTAATATACTTGTGACCGCACAGATGTTCAATGAAATAAATACAACACAATGCTTTGACCAAACGGAAGTCAATCATTCAATGACTTCCACAAGACAACTAAAAAAGAGTTCTATGCAGTGGTGAACCTTAATTTCTTGATCTCTGCTTCTGCTGAGACACATAGTCTGAAGGGTCACAATTTGGTGTTAACAGCATGAGTCCATGCACCTAACCTGCTCTGTGTCAACACTACATGTTGGTGCTAGATGTGTAATGGTGTGGGGAATGTTTTCTTCACACACTTTGGGTCTGTTAATATGAATCAATCATTGCTTAAATGCCACAGCCTAACTGTGCATTGTTGCTAACCATGTGCAATCCTGCATGGCTACAATTTACCCATCTTCTAATGACTACTTCCAGCATGATAATGCACATGTCACAAACCAAATGTTATCTCCAACTGGTTTCATGAACATGACAATGATTTCAGTATTCTTCATCAGCCTTTCCAGTCAGCGGATCTGAATCCAATAGAACATCTATAGGATATAGTATAATGGATTTTTCGCAGCATGAACGTGCAGCTGACAAATCTGTAGAAATTGTGTATGCAATCATGTCAACATGGACCAGAATCTCTAAGGAATGTTTCCAAAATCTTTAGGAATCCATGTTATGAATAACTGAGACTGTTTTGACAGAAAAACTAATACTAGTATAGTGGTCCTAAGAATTGGCTTAATGATTGATTGTATGGTGTACAGTATGGTGCACAAATAAAATTAGTTGAATTTTTAAATATTGTCAGACATGTGGGTTGTGGCTAGTATTTTACAGATTTGTGCTGGGTGAGAATGGGGAAGAAATTGAGTATGACACTGCCACTAAGTTTTGTTCTGTCTGTTTCATTAAACCGGAGAAGGTTAACACCCTTGGCTGTCTGTTTATCACTCTATTTATCTGTCTACAGTGCCTTTCACATCTATCTATCTATCCAGTCCCTTTCTGCATATTCATAATATTTATATACTCCTTACTTTGCTGTACTTAACTTTAATTCCCCTTGGATTAAATGGATGCAGTGTTGGTACATGTGTAAATGCATCTTCTTGTGTTAGATTAGTGCCTTATTCAGGATTATTACCAGCTCTGTGTCAAACGATGTCTAGATTCTGAAAATGGATGAATGGATACTATGACAATTGTGGAGGGCGTGCCAGCCACCCAACCCGACACAGGCAGATGCGGAGACACTTATAAAAATACAAATGATTTTTTTTTTTTCTTCACCTCATAGGAAACGTCTTCCCCATTTCCCACAGCAAAACACAATCCCACTAAGCACAATCACAGCACACCTTAAACACAATACTCTCTTTTCTTTTCTCTCTTTTCATTCTCCTCCATTTCTCCTCAGCAAGCTTCGTCTCCCTCCTTCTGACTCTGGCTCCCCGAGCAGTGTTTGGTGGAGCCTTTTATAATGCCTCCAGAAGTGCTCCATATTTCTGGCAGCACTTCTGGGTGTGGCAGAAGAACCACAATTGCTCATGGGTTGCTGCAGCACCACCTGGTGGCATCCACGGATCGCAACAGGGCTGCACCAAACTCCAGCTCCCATGGAGCACTGCTCCAACCCAGGAGGGGCTGCCATCTAACACTACGGGGGAGGTAACACTTTGGCCACGCTTGCTTCCCTGATCCTTCAAGCTTGGAAGCGTCCCGGCCAGACAAGGGTCCCGGCCGTCCGTCACAATACATATGTTCTATTTTACCTAGTTTATTAGCTTTAGGGTTTAATTGCAATGCATACATTACAGATTGGTAAGGCAAAGATCTTTTTTCGGCTGCTCCTGTTAGGGGTTGCCACAGCAGATCAAGTAAGACAATGATAACTATGTTATTCAAATCAGATATATATTCCCCTATTCACCTATAGAGCAATACGTTCACTATTCTGTTAAACACTTTGTGAACACTGTACACTCTGAAATTAAAGCATAGTATAATTGTGCAATCTGTGAGTGAGAGAGAGATAGAGAGAGAGAGAGAGAGAGAGTGAATGAGACAGAAAGATATCTGCTTCATTATGCATGGATGCTTGTAAGTGGGAGTTGTGTGACTATCGTTTCTAGAGTGTTGGTGTTACTGTACGTTTCTTTAATTGCCAACTCGATAATCGCCCACGCAGCCTTCCTCATTAGCCCAGGCCCCACCGAGAGGAGGCCACCTGCCGTTATCACGCGGCCTGCCTTTAGCAAAACCAGCCTTAACCCTTCCCGCACCCCTCTGTCAGAGAAGATAACATGAAGAAAGCAGTACACTCCCTTGCTGCCTATGGGGAAGTGATCAAAAGGTTGACGTTGATGTAACATAAGGCTTCTGACCGAGGAATAATACATTATGTTTGTTTCCATTCTCAAAATACAGTCCTTTATTTAAAAAAAAGTATTATATTAATATGCTTTATCATGTGTCCTATATTCATGTGGTGCAGGGAAATCAGCTCTAACTACACATTTCTAAGAAAAAGAACTTGTGGTAAGTATCTGGAGTATCTGGAAGCCACAGAGATCAGATTCCAGTAATGGGAGAGGAGGTGAGGGTGGTCCATCTGAAAAGTAGGCTGGATCAGGTGGACAACAAAGACCTGGAGTATAAAAAGCCCCAAAGCAGTCTCTTCAGTTTTTAATGTGTTGGACAAGTTGTTTGACATGTTCTGTCAGCCCATAGTGGCAAGTGTACTGTTCTGTGCTAGGCTCTGCTAGAGAAGCAACATCAGACAGCTGAATAAAATAATAGGGAAGGTGTGCTGGATTACTGAACTGACCAAGTCCGCACTGGAGTCAGTGGCAAAAAACAGGAGGATGGCAAAACTATAGTACATCACTAGCTGCCATTTATCAGCAGACTAGAGCGTTTGAGAGGGAGCATAAGATCTCACGTATGTCCCCATATATACAGGTGCTGACCCAATGCCTACTCTATAGGCAAACATTAAGGATTTAAACTTAATATATGTAGCTACAGGGAGCCAATGCTGATCTGACAAGAGGAGTGAAATGTGCATGCCTCGACTGTTTGAACATCAGGTGTGCCACTGGATTTTGAATCATCAACACTGACACATGCTGGTATTCTTGGCAATATAGAGTTGCAGTAGTCCAGACATGACAAGACCAAAGCCTGAATCGTATGGGCTACCATACGATTAAGCAATACAAAGAATTAATCTGCTTCTTATGACATTGCAAAGTGCATATTTTGTAGAATACCAGAAGGGGGAAAATAGCCAATTTGCCAAGATCATCAGAATTGTGACTTTGTCTCTTACAACCAATCATAGGCCCTCCAGAGGTTTATCTTCTTGAGTGATGTGTTCCTTTCCTCTCTTCTAATGCCAACTAGCTTTATCTCAGTTTTAACAGTAACAGACTTTATACTGTTGTGACCTTTCATTAAGTTGTTGCTTAATGTATTTTGTATCATTATATATAGTAAAAAATGAATAATACATACAGTGAATCTGGAAAGTATTCACAGCGCATCACTTTTTCCACATTTTGTTATGTTACAGCCCTATTCCAAAATGGATTAAATTCATTTTTTTCCTCAGAATTCTACACACAACACCCCATAATGACAATGTGAAAAAAGTTTACTTGAGGTTTTTGCAAATTTATTAAAAATTAAAAAATTGAGAAAGCACATGTACATACATATTCTCAGCCTTTGCCATCAAGCTCAGAATTGAGCTCAGGTGTGCCCTGTTCCCCCTGGTCATCCTTGAGATGTTTCTGCAGCTTAATTGGAGTCCACCTGTGGTAAATTCAGTTGATTGGACATGATTTGGAAAGGCCCACAGCTGACAGTTCATGTCAGAGCACAAACCAAGCATGAAGTCAAAGGAATTGTCTGTAGACCTCCGAGACAGGATTGTCTCGAGGCACAAATCTGGGGAAGGTTACAGAAAAATTTCTGCTGCTTTAAAGGTCCCATTGAGCACAGTGGCCTCCATCATCCGTAAGTGGAAGAAGTTCAAAACCACCACGACTCTTCCTAGAGCTGGCTGGCCATCTAAACTGAGCGATCAGGGGAGAAGGGCCTTAGTCAGGGAGGTGACCAAGAACCCAATGGTCACTCTGTCAGAGCTCCAGAGGTCCTCTGTGGAGAGAGGAGAACCTTCCAGAATGACAACCATCTCTGCAGCAATCCACCAATCGGGCCTGTATGGTAGAGTGGCCAGACGGAAGCCACTCCTTAGTAAAAGGCACGTGGCAGCCCGCCTGGAGTTTGCCAAAAGGCACCTGAAGGACTCTCAGACCATGAGAAACAAAATTCTCTGGTCTGATGAGACAAAGATTGAACTCTGTGGTGTGAATGCCAGGTGTCACGTTTGGAGGAAACCAGTCACTACTCATTACCAGGCCAATACCATCCCATGAAGCATGGTGGTGGCAGCATCATGCTGTGGGGATGTTTTTCAGCGGCAGGAACTGGGAGACTAGTCAGGATAAAGGGAAAGATGACTGCAGCAATGTACAAAGACATCCTGGATGAAATCCTGCTCCAGAGCGCTCTTGACCTCAGACTGGGGTGACAGTTCACCTTTCAGCAGGACAACGACCCTAAGCACACAGCCAAGATATCAAAGGAGTGGCTTCAGGACAACTCTGTGAATGTCCTTGAGTGGCTCAGCCAGAGCCCAGACGTGAATCCAATTGAACATCTCTGGAGAGATCTTAAAATGGCTGTGCACTGACACTTCCCATCCAACCTGATGGAGCTTGAGAGGTGCTGCAAAGAGGAATGGGCGAAACTGGCCAAGGATAGATGTGCCAAGCTTGTGGCATCATATTCAAAAAGACTTGAGGCTGTAATTGCTGCCAATGGTGCATCGACAAAGTATTGAGCGAAGGCTGTGAATACTTATGTACATGTGATTTCTCAGTATTTTTATTTTTAATAAATTTGCAAAAACCTCAAGTAAACTTTTTTCACATTGTCATTATGGGGTGTTGTGTGTAGAATTCTGAGGAAAAAAAAAAATTTAGTCCATTTTGGAATAAGGCTGCAACATAACAAAATGTGGAAAAAGTGATGCGCTGTGAATACTTTCCGGACGCACTGTATGAAGGGGCCAGGGTATTCACCATGTAAACTATTTTTCATTTGGAAACTTGACAGCTATTTTACATCTATCTAATCATACTGCCTTTTGTATGTTACTGCCAGAATGGGCTGATCCTTTACTGGAAAAAGTAGGCTCAGGAAAAGGATGATAAACTGAGGATAAAATACTGCATGAGTCAGTCAGTCATTATCCAACCCGCTATATCTTAACACAGGGTCACGGGGGTCTGCTGGAGCCAATCCCAGGGCGCAAGGCAGGAACAAACCCCAGGCATGGCGGTAAGCCCACTGCAGGGCACACACACAACAAGCACATACTAGGGACAATAAGGATCGCCAATGCACCTAACCTGCATGTCTCTGGACTGTGGGAGGTAACCCACGCAGACATGGGGAGAACATGCAAACTCCATGCAGGGAGGACCCGGGAAGCGAACCTAGGTCTCCATACTGCGAGGCAGCAGCGCTGCCACTGTGCCACTGTGCCACCGTGCTGCCCTACTGCATGAGTCCAATGTTAAAACTTTGAATCTATGTCATATTCTACCTGAACTGAACATCTAATATTACCTTTGGAAAAGGGTTCTATGTGACACAGTCCATGTATCCATCTATTTTTGAAATCTGCTTTTATCCAAAGCAGGATAATGGGGAAGCTGTAGCCTTTCCCAGCATCCATCCAGTACAGGGTACCAGACCATTGCAGGGTGCAAACACAAACACACACACACATATATACATCAAGGACTATTTACTATTTAGCATCGCCAATCCACCTAACTTGCATGTCTTTGGTAGGTGGGAGGTAACTGGAGCACCTCAAGGAAAACCATATGGACGCATAAAAAATGTGCAGGCAGCACGTGGGACATTAACCTCAGTCTCCTAATGATGCAAGGCAGCAGCACTCCCACTGCTCTTCTATTTGTAAATAAAAATTCAAATATTATTTTTTTCATGTATGTAATTGATGTATGGTTTACCATTATAGCTGGAAACTTATGCAAGCACCTTCAGGTTTTACTCCGTACCTGTCATAAAAAATAAAAGTGGGCAGAGACTAACCAGGCCGATGATAATCTTGCTCACCTGCTATGTTAAGACATATCCCATTTGGAGATCGTTTTATGAGCCCAAATAAAAAGTACCCTTTTTTCCAAGGATCACTTAAAAGTGTGAACAATCATTACAAAATAAATAAACAGGATGGTCGCTCATCTTACTCATACAGAAATTATGTATACACTTGTTGCTTTTATTACGGGCGATCGTTATATTCTTTTTTCTTTTCTCTGGAGTCGTTTCCTTTGTAAAGGGATTTATTTTCACGTCACTGATTAATGCTTTATAAAATGAAAAATGGTTATGTGAACCATTTACCTTTCATCGAAAGATGCGCGTTCCCTCCAGTTGTCACTGCCAGCTTGTGCTGTGGAGTGATAGGCCATGAACAGATATGAATATTTATTTATCTTTCAACCCGGTTTTGCAGCTCCTCCTACGACTTAAAAAGGCTGCAAATTGCAGCCTGCAATAACATACACAGCCAACGCCAAACAGCATCCAGTAAATAGAGGAAGGAAAAGGAACAAACAGTTGCGCGCTCCCGGCCCCGCCCCTCCCGCGCCACTCTGCGACCCGCCCACACCACACGCTTCTGTCCACGCGCTCTTGCTGCTTATTTGGCTCGTGTAGTTAAACGTCAGTTTAGGAGGTGAGTGAGCGCGGCGTCTTCTTGAAGAAAACCTGAGACTATTAAGGAAAAAGTTCGGAGCAAAGACCTATCGTTGAGACTGGTGCGCGGGGACTGCACGAGGGACAGGTACGTGAAAGACTGTCTAATAAAACTTGTTTGAAGCCCCGTCGTATGTGTACCTTACTAAAAACGCCTCGTGGGTTGCGTTAATGTAAATGGTACGAGGTAGTATTGCAGAAAATGAATTGTAATATTCATACTTTGTTAATGACTTGATATTTCATTCTTATTACTTTAGATATGCAGGTGTTATGTGTTTGTGTGTGTGTGTGTGTGTGTGTGTGTGTGTGTGTGTGTGTGTGTGTGTGTGTGTGTGTGTGTGTGTGTGTGTGTGTATATATATATATATATATGGTACGTCAAATCCTTGTTACATGCCTATAGACAGATCAGAGGGTCAGCACATACTTACAGTGCCCAACATAATGTCTGGGAGAAGGACCTATTTTTTTCATGATTAACCTTTCAGCTCTACAGTTTAAAAATCACAAAACAATTCAGACGTGATTAAAGTGAACCCTGTTCACTTTTGCACACATGTCGGTCACACCATGTAGAAATGACAACACTTTTTTATTCATAGACCCCCCCATGTCAGGGCAATGGGTACTTTTTGGAACATAGCAGTTAAAGCAGTTATATTTAGTACTTTGTTTAGTATCCCTCACATGCAGTGACTGCTCAAAGTCTGCAAATTCAAAGACATCACCAGGTGCGGAGGACCTTCTCTGGTGATGCTCCGCTAAGCTTCTAATGCTACCATCTTCAGCTCCTGCTTGTTCTGTTCCCTTGAGGTTTCGCTTGAGCATATGGAAGACCTTCTCAGTTGGATTTAAATTGGGTGACTGGCTTAGCTATTTAAGAATGTTCCTAGCAACATGTTTGGGATTATTGTAGTGGTGTCCAGTGTGTTTAGAGGCATTTCCTGGAAATTGAGCAGATAAGATAGGAGGACCATGTAGAACAAGTGTTACCGTTTCCACATTGTGTGACCAAAGTGTATGCAAATACTTTAAATTGAAGTCACAGTGTGCAGTTTAATCACGTCTGAAATTGTTTGATTTGTAACTTTAAACTGTGGAGCAGAGGGATAAATCAGGGATAAACATGTCTGTCCCACAATGTTATGTAGGGCCCTGTGTGTTGCTATCATTCTTCTCAACCAATCAGGTCTGCTGCTAATAATAATAATAATAATAATTAATTACATTTACATAGTGATTTTCTGGCTACTCAAAGCTCTACACAGAAGGGAACAACTTTAACCACCACCAATGTGTAGCACCCTCCTGGATGATGTGACAGCTGTCATCATTGTGCTAGTGATCTCACTCTACATTACCCACTAGTTGGTGAAGGTGTGAGAGAGACAAGACAGTTTGAGACAGGGGATGATTAGGGGTCCAGAATGAACGAGGCCATGATAGGTAATTTTGCCCAGACATTAGCATATATCTGAGTCTTTTCACAAGATGCCCAGTGATCTTTAATGACCACAGAGAGCCAGGAACTCGGTTTTACATCTCATCTGAAGGACAGTGCTATATTTACATGACTGTGTCCCTGTCAATGCATTGTGCGTTGGGATCTGCAGTCAGATCACAGGGTAAGCGCCCCCTGCTGGGTTCACCAACACCTCTTTCAGCTACCCAAGCTTTTCCCACATGGTCTGTCATCCAAGTACTTGCTGGGCTGGAACATGCTTAGTATCAGGTGGATTATCTGTTCTAAAATGTAGGTGGTATGGCTGGCTGCTGTTGAATAGTATCTTGTAATGTCACCTCTGTCTGCCATCAAATTTCAATTCAGACTGTTTTTGTGTGTAGCTCCTAGCTGGTGGAATGAGCTGCCCACCACCATTTGAAATTTTGACTTCCTCAATGTGTTTAAGAAATGTTTGAAGAATCACTTGTTTGGTGAATGTATATCTTTTCTGATATTAACTGTTATGTTTTGGTAACCTAGAAATTGTGACCAGCTTGTATTTTGTTATGAGCTCTTCATTTACAATGATCAATTTTCTATCCTTGTCCTGTAACAATTGTTTCCAAACAGTCCCCCAGACTGATGTTAATCTTTTTTTGTCACTTTGGATAAAAATGTCTGGAAAGCAAATTATTGTAAATGTGTGTGTATATACATCTCTCTCTCTATACAGTATATAAAATTCAACATCTGTCTGTCTGCCTGCTTTTCATGAGAGAGCAACTTTATGGATTTAGATTGAGTTTTTTTCTATAATTTGCTTGAATATTCCGGTTGATTTTACAACTTCTCTCATCGCTCTATCATAGTTCACTTGCGGGCAGGGGCTCTCCTCGCTCATGCTTCAGCCTCGCCGTGTACCTTACCTCTGCTTAGCTAGCAAACAAGAGAAATACTTAGTGGATATAGATTGGGTTTTTTTCTATAATTTGCTTGCACATTCTGGTGGATTTTGGGACTTCTCTCATCATGCTAAGAAACATAGTTTGCTTGCATGAGCGATATATTCGTGCTTATCCGAGACAGAGGCTGCGGGTCGAGGGGAGGGGGAAGCGTGACGTTAGGAGTAGGGAGCTGGGCAGGGCTCTCCTCACTCAAAAATCAGCCTTCATTTGAGTCCGGCTACCTCTGTGTTATGGAGTGTACCTTACCTGTGTTTAGCTAGTGATACCTGTTTGTTTAATGTTTTTTAAAGTTTGTCCTGTTTCACTACTACGTGGGTGGAGTCACGGGGTGGGGCTAGTGTGTGTGTGTGTGTGTATGTGGGACAAAGACATATATATTAGAGAGAGAGAGATATGGAGATAAATATTAAATGCACCGATTCGGCAGAACAGTAAAACTAACTGCCTATTGTTGTATAGGTTCCCTCTGTGTCTCCATAAAACCTCTGGACCATTGCAGCATGGATGCCACAGACTTCTGAAGGTGTTGTGGTGTTTAGAACCATATCGTTTAATTCCTGTAAGTGGCAAAGTAGAGCCTCCATGGATCAGACTTGCTCTTTCAGCATGTCCCACAGATGTTTTATCAGATTGAGATCTGAGGAATTTGGAGTTCAAGTCAACACCTTGAACTCTTTGTCATGTTCCTCAAATCATTCCAGAGCAATTTGTGCCGTGTAGTAAGGCTTATTATCATGCTAAAAGAGGCAACTGCCATCAGAGAATATCATTGCTATGAAGCGGTATACGTGGTACAAAGCAATGTTTAGGGAAATGGTATGTTTCAAAGTAACATTGACATGAATGGTAGGAAACAAGGGTTTCCTAAACATTGCCCATATCATCACAGTACATCCACAATTGCTCCATGGTGCAGTTCTGAGGCTCATGTGCCCATTGTTGGCATTTTCGATGGTGGATATTGATCAGCATGGGCACTCAGACTGGTCTGTGACTATGGAGCCCCTTATACAACAATCTGCGATGCACGATGTGTTCTGCCACTTTTCTCAAGTAGATTACACTTACACTTAAAGGCATCTTTAACATTTGAATACAGCAGATCCAGCTTGTTATTTCCTCAAGCGGAACCAGTCACAAACTGATAGAAATTTGTCATCATTTGTTCTAAAGTCACCACATATTGTAACTGCAGGGTCAGAGTGAGTCATCATTATTAAATAACTGATAGAAATTTGTCATCATTTGTTATAAAGTCACTTGGTTAAAGTCATCACATGTTATAAATGCAGGGTCAGAGTGAGTCATCATTATTAAAATTTTGGTGATAGAATGAATCAAATAAACTTTAATAAGAATGATGTAGTTTTATCTCCCTGGGAGAACAACATGGACAAATTCTGACAGACAGAATTTCAATGTCAGAATTGGAATCTGTAGTTTTATCTGTAATATTTTTTTTTTTGGTAATATGCTTCCTTTTACACCATCCCTCATTCATGTAGATGACCAGTTCCCCCACCTGTATTTTTTCTAAACCGCACTGGGTCTGTGTCTGCTTGAATAAGATTAAATCTGTCTATTATTTAAACAGTGTCATACCTTTCAGGTTTAAGGCAGCTCTTCATTAAGCACAAAATACCACTATAGTTGTATGCTCTATGGTCTGCTATAAGCGCAGACAGTTCATAAGATTTGATGGACAGGCTAAAGTAATGTCAATTTAAAATGTCACAAACTACAGATGCTCTAATTTCCAAATCTCTTCCTCCCTTTATTATATGTGTCCCCACTGTGAATTTAAAATCAACTGAAGATCAATCCATTATTTTAGTATTCCTGTAAAATCAATGTGTTTGTTGTGTCAGATGTTTCTGTTGCTTATGCTTATGAACTCCTCCAGAATTAGCCATAAAAACAGGACTTATCTTAACTGCTGTAATTACATATAATTGAGGAGGACTGTATCGTTGTTGCTCTTACATCATTCGAATATGTGTTCTGTGTCCTTTATGGTTTT
>NW_024383028.1:0-11060 GCF_016835505.1 Polypterus senegalus | reverse complement strand
TGTCTTGACGGCATGCTAGGCAACAGTAAATCTGCTTTGTTTCAAAGAACCCACACAGTGTTTCAAATGAATTCCCAAGGCCTTTGACTGGATTGATGGCAGTTCTTAATTTCCATGAGGTCTCAATTTTTAGGAATTACAGTGACCACTGCTCTGCAACAAAGTGGGAGCTCATTAACTTGTTGGCTTTCATGAATTGTGCCCAGTGAATAGCAGCAAGGTGAGCACCAAAATACTCCAAAACTCAGCAATAAGCCATCAATCTCGGGTGAATTTCTAGGGTTAAGACCATTTATTGCAGCAGTCAGTTCAGGCAGAGTGAGAGTGACTTCCAGAAGGTCTGTCTCCCAAGCAGGAACATGTGATAAGTCCTGAAGAGGAATCCTCAGTGACTTCAGTAGAAAACAGCAGTTTGTAGAATCATAAAGCCAAAATCCAAATGGCCTCGGGCTCCTCAAGTTCCTGTCCTTACCAGTCATTTACTTTGCACTCACAGGTTTTCCTTTCAAGTCCAAAACAAAAACTGAGTGTGTGTATCCATTTGTGAGAGTGTCTGTGTCTGAGAACGATTGAGTGCCCCCATGGACTCACCTGTCAATAAGGGCCATCAGAGATAATTTTTAAGCTTTAAGACCTTCAGAAGTCTGTGCTCAGTGCTGAATGGACCACATGAAAGTCTCTTTCCAACTCGTCCATTGGATAAGCTACGAGCCTTTCAGCAGAATTAAAGTGCCAGTAAGATCTAAAGGAAGGTGGAGAAGAAAAGGAAACTAGAAGAGAGACCAGTCTGTGGTCAGAAAAGACCATGGATTAATAGAGCAGTTAACAATGAGATTTCTGTGTCTAAACGTAAAACCTGGTGGTCCTGGCCATGGAGGTTGACTCTGCAGAGGTCTTCACCTGAATGAACTGTCTGTCACCAGGAAGCAGAGACCTCCAAATGTCAATAAAGTTACTCTTTGTAGCAATAGACCCCAGCTCTTTTTCAGACCCCTGATGCAACTCCAGCCTGCATCTGTCTAACAGTTGAAGCTGCCCCCAGAAACAGCAGCGCCTCATCATCTTTATATCATTTAAAATGGAAAACAAAGGAGTCTCTCCCTGCCTGTAGTGAGGAATGAATGTTCACAAAGTTCCAATTCTTCTCCTCTGTGGCTGCTGCCACCTTTAGAAGTCTCCCACCAATAATTTCAGTAAACTGTTTGAAAATCCCAGCATCTGCCTCGCAGTTAGGAGACCAGGGTTTGCTTCCTGGGTCATCCCTGTGTGGAGTTTGCATGTTCTCCTGTGTCTGCGTGAGTTTCTCCAGGTGCTCGGGTTTCCTCCCACAGTCCAAAGACATGCAGGATAGGTGCATTGGAGATCCTAAATTGTCCCTGGTGTGTGCTTAGTGTGTTTGTGTGTGTCCCCTGTGGTGGACTGGTGCCCTGCCCGGATTTGTTCCTGCCTTGTACCCTGTGCTGGCTGGGATTGGCTCCAGCAGACCCCGTGAACCTGTAGTTAAGATATAGCGGGTTGGATGATGGATGGATGGATGGATGGATGAAACCCCAGCATGGACACTGGAGCAGTGCCTTCCAATGGACAGAGACCACCATACAAGTGACAGACAGGAACAAGAAGGGCAGAACAGTAAAGATGAAGGGAAACGACAGAAAGAGAAGAAAAAAAAGAAGAACATGGACGCATGAAAAAAGATGACAGGACAGACAGACAATGTGGAGGACTGACCGTTCGACAGACAGCGAACTGTACAAAGCATGGACAACAGCAATAGCAGTGACCAGCCAGACAAAGACATAGGACAAGGTTACAGGGAGGAAAGGTGACAGAATTAGTACTGAAGACGGTGTGGACAGAAAGGAGTGAGACACAGGGAGTGACCACAGGTGGACAGAGGGGGCTCAGCAGGTGTCCATCATTACAGCCAAGCTGACTGGCCAGGCCAACTTCTGTTTGAAAGAACACAAAAATGGGACATATCACACAGCTGATGAGTTGGCAGGAATTCTGACATTCTTGACTGTTAAGTGGCCAGTTCTGATTTCTTTACTTTATTTATTATTAGCAAAATACCCGCGCTTCGCAGCGGAGAAGTAGTGTGTTAAAGAAGTTTTGAAAAAGAAAAGGAAACATTTTAAAAATAACGTAACATGATTGACAATGTCATTGTTTTGTCATTGTCATGAGTGTTGCTGACATATATATATAAATACAAAACACACACACACATATATACATATACATACATATCTACATATACACATATATATATATATATACATATACACATCAACATATATATATATACATATACTGTATATACACATATCAACATATATATACACATACATATACACACATACACACATATATATATATATACACATAGACACATAGATATATATATATATATATATATATATATATATATATATATATATATATATATCACAATACAATACAGTTTATTTTGTATAGCTCAAAATCACACAGGAAGTGCCAATGGGCTTTAACAGGCCCTGCCTCTTGACAGCCCCCAGCCTTGACTCTCTGAGAAGACAAGGAAAACTCCCAAAAACCTTGTAGGAAAATGGAAGAAACCACGAAAAGGCAGTTCAAAGAGAGACCCCTTTCCAGGTAGGTTGGGCTGCAGTGGGTGTCAAAAGTAGGGTCAATACAATACAATATACAGAACAGAACAATTCCTTAAGACAGCATAATAATAAAAATTTTAGAAGTATGGAGCAGAATTTAACAGTAGATGATATCACATAATAAGATTTGGATATTTTTAGAGTCCTGGAGACCTCATCCGTCAAGCTGCCTCCCCATTTGGCCATTGCACGGCTAAAACGTTGCTCGGCCAGCCAATCCAATGAAAGGACCCCTCTTTCCCATGATTCCTGTGATCCTCCATTAGGGATGACTTTACCATAGGCAGGCAAACAACTTGGCAGGTGGGCCGTGGCACCAATTGTCACATTTGAGTACCGAGAACAGAAACAGAATAGGTGAGGGTTAGTATTCAAATATAATTATCATGTTATTTATGTTATAGTGCTAATGACTAACAACAGAGATGCAGTCTGTACAGTTAATCAGCAGCTCTAGTCAGGATATGCTAAACTGAAGTAGTGAGTCTTCAGCCGGGATTTAAAGGCTGGGACTGAAGGGGCATCTCTTATAGAAGCAGGCAGACCACTCCACAGTTTAGGGGCCCTGTAACTAAAAGCTCGACCTCCCACTGTTATTTTATAAATTCTGGAATCCTAAGCAGACCGGCATCTTGAGATCTTAATGTGCTCAGGTTTGTAAGTCATGATAAGTTCAGACAAGTAAGCGGACCTCGGCCATTTAATGCTTTATATGTTAAGAGGAGGATGTTGAAATCTGCCCTGAACTTAACTGGGAGCCAGTGTAAGGATTTAAGAACTGGAGTTATGTGTTCATATTTTCTTGTTCTTATAATAATTCTTGCAGCCGCATTTTGGATTAACTGGAGGCTGTATAGAGAACAGTTTGAACATCTGTTGAACACCGCATTGCAGTAGTCAATCCTACTAGAGATAAATGCATGAATTAATTTCTCAGAATCCTGTTTATTTAGAAAGTGTCTTAATTTCCTAACATTTTTAAGATGGAAGAAACATGTTTTGGACAACTTTGTAATATGACTTTAAATGACCTGCTAGAGTCAAAGATAACTCCTAGATTGGGGCTGATTCAGTAAAATTAATTGGGATTCCAACTGAGTTAAATGATAACAAAATATTGCTGTGATCAGCGCCATTCCCTCCAACAATTAACATCTCTTTTTTATTGGTATTTAAAGACAAGTAGTTCTCATTCATCCACTCCTTTAATTCACTAACACAACTAATTAAAGACAACATCGGAGAAACTTCATTTGATTTAAATGAAAGGTATAACTGGGTGTCATCTGCATACGAGTGAAAATTAACATTATGTTTCCTAATGAGAGATCCCAGTGGAAACATGTAAAGTGAAAACAGTAAAGGTCCCAGTACTGATCCCGGGACACCATATTGAACTTCTGTGTATAATGATGGAGTACTGGCAGCACATTTCTGTACATATTGGAACTGATTTGATAAATAAGAACTGAACCAAGCGAGCACGGGGCCTGTAAGCCCAACATCGTTTTCTAGCCTGTGCAGTAAAATCGAATGGTCAATGGTGTCAAATGCTGCACTTAAGTCCAACAACATAATTACAGTGGAGTTTCCTTCATCAGAAGATATCAGAATGTCATTTACAACCGTGTTAGTGCCGTTCTGTACTATGACCAGTGCAAAACCAGACTGGAATTTCTCAAATAAATTGTAATGCGTAAGGTGTGACTGAAGCTGACTGGCGACTACTTTTTCTAGTATTTTAGAGAGAAATGGTAAATTTGAAATAGGCCTATAATTATTTAGTATGTGTGGGTCTAGGTCTGACTTTTTAAGTAAAGGTTTAATGACTGACACTTTTAGGGCATCAGGTACGGTGCCATGCAATAATGAACTATTGATAATGGTTAGAATAGGCGCTGCAAGAACATCCATTGCACTTTTTACTAGTTTTGTTGGCACTGGATCTAGGGAACAAGTAGTGGGCTTCATTTTAGTAATTAAAGTTAAGACTTCCTGCTCAGTTACAGGATTAAAATTACTAAAGTGCTGAATACAATGTGCGGCAGGGTCTGCTAAGCTAGTGTGTGGTTTGTACTGTGATGCTGAGATCTGGGATCTTATATTTTTAATTTTCTCATTGAAGAAGTTCATAAAGTCTGTACTGCTAATATCTGATGGTATTTTGCACTGTTGATCTGAATTGCCATTTGTTAATTTAGCCACTGTTCTAAACAGTACCCGAGGATTTTTATTATTGCTATCTATTAATGTAGAATAGTATTCTGAGCGAGCTTTAAAGAGGGCTTTTTTATATTGTACAAAAGGCGCTATATAGGCACCTGGCCCGACACAGAAAGACACGGAGGCACGTATAAAAAGTACAATGACTTTTATTTTTCTTCATTCTTATTTTTCTGTGTTTCCCAAACACAGTCCCAAAGCAAAAAGCACAAAACTCACAAAACCACAATCTCCACCTCGCCCACCCCTCCTCCCAGACAAGCTTCGTCTCCTTCCTCCCAACTCTGGCTCTCCGAGTGGTGGTGGCTGGGTCCTTTTACAGCCCACCCGGAAGTGTTCCAGGTGATTAACCACCTGGTCCTAATTACACTGGGGCTGAAGACTCGTCCAGCCGGGCTGTGGGAAGCAGGCAGCCCCCCCAGCGGCCACCCTGGGCCCCAACCAAGCTGTGGAGGACTCCATCTCCCATGGAGCCCTGCGGCGGTTGGGGAATCACCGCCGGCCAGGAGGCTGCCATCAAGCGTCCCGGGAGGTATTGACTGCCCATGGTGGCTCCCCAGAACATAAGTAGCAGGGCGCCCTGCCGGGCATGGGACCCGCTGTCCTTCACACTTCCCTCCTCAGATGAGGCTTGTGGGGCTCATTGGCCTGCCCCGAGGGCCGGTCCTCTCCAGGACAGGAGTCAGCATCCTTGGCTCCACGGCTGTGCCCTGTAAAATATAATGAACAGGTCTGGGGTGCTGCCCGACGCCCTGCCACTCGGACGTCCTCTTTGGACAACCCCTCCAGACATGACCAGCGTGACCACAGGAAAAACACAACCGACCCTTCCAGCTTGACCCTTGCGGAACGGAAGCAGGCAGGAACTCCTGCCCCTTCGCCGCTCCGGGAGGGCTTGTGACGGTTTGCCCCTCCACAGCGTAGCCCTCCTGCACCGCACACCGACGGGCATACGCTGCACCTTGTTAGGAGTCCCCGACCTCTTTGTCCGGGTCTTCCTCTTCCTCTGGGGTGCACCGATGGTCTGGGTCCCCTTATGGGAAGAAGGGAGACCCTGTGCCGCTTGGACCCTCTAGACGACGGGGAGACCGCACCGCAGAGAGGACGGAGATGTTTGGCAGCCGACATCCACCAGCTGCCTCTCCGCACCGTCCTCTGCCACGGCGTCAGTCCACATGGCAGCATCTTGTGTAGTGGGTGGGGCAGCCTGGCAAGCAGCACTGATCATTACCGCAGCCGCTAGGCGCCGCCTTTCCTCTACGGCACAGGTTTCACTCACCTGCACCACTCTGTCCTGCTGGTAGGAGGCTGGCCTTCCACCGGCACGAAGCCATTCAGCCAGGGCCCCGCACGGGCTGCCGAGCTTCTTCTCAAGCGCCTCCTTCGACTCCTGCAGGACCTGAAATACTTTCAACAAGGACTGTAGTGCCAGGACAACGGATTGTACCTCCCTACAGCCCAGGAAATGTTAATCGCTTTCTTGTCCCTCCCGACCGACTGCGAGCCATCAAGATCCTGTGGAACCTCCACAGGCCCGTTTGGAAGTTCGAGAGGCTCAAGGAGAAGGTACGTCACCCCCGCCTGCGAACTGTCCCCGGCGGGCAGCTGACACACTCCACCCCCCTTTACCTGTTTCGGAGAGGAGCTCCTGCTCCTCTAGCTGAGTCACCGCTTTGGGAAACTCCTCCGGGCTCTCCTCCTCCAGCTGAGTAATTAGGCCGAAGGGAAGACACAGCCCAGCCTCGCTCTCTCCCGAGCTGGCTCCGCTGTCACGCCATGGACAACCGTCCCCCTGCCCGCATCGGGTGCTTCGCCCCTCGCCGTCTAGGAGGTAGGATGACCCAAATGCGGAAAAACATACCCGCGGCTCGTCACCTACCTCCGGTTGCAACCCGTGCGGCAGACTGCCTCAGTGTCCGCCCGGCCTTCTTTTTCCCCATGGCGCGGTGTCTCTAGGAGTCCTTTGGCGGCCTCAGTTGTGCTGTGCTGTGCTGCGCTGGCTTGCTTGCAGCTGCGAGCGCGCTCTCCCAGCACTATGCTGTGCGTGTCCGCCGGCAAGTCGTGCAGGCGCGTACCTCGCGCTTGCACCTCGGTGGCGCGCTTTCATCGGGAGCGTGCCCCACTAAAAAGTCCATACGGCGCTCAAATAGAGCACACTCTCTGTCTCAGGAGTGCGCTTGGCACTGCGGTGCTGTGTGCGCTCCTGCGCTGAGCTATACGTGCCTCTAGGTGTTGTGCCGGGCCGGTACACAAATTTTTTATGCAGGTCCCGGTCCAAATGGACTGGCCGGAATCCTGCCAACTACGGCAGTGTAGAAAAGGCGCTATATAGGCGCCTGGCCCGACACAGAAAGACACAGAGGCACGTATAAAAAGTACAATGACTTTTATTTTTCTTCAGCTGTGGGACACGTCTTCCCCGTGCCACACAGCCCAAACACAGTCCCAAAGCAAAAAGCACAAAACTCACAAAAACCACAAATTTCCACCTTGCTCCACCACTCCTCCCAGACAAGCTTCGTCTCCTTCCTCCCAACTCTGGCTCTCCGAGTGGTGGTGGCTGGGCCCTTTTATAGCCCACCCGGAAGTTTTCAAGGTGATTAACCACCTGGTCCTAATTGCACTTCCAGGTGGAGCTGAAGACTCATCCAGCCGGGCTGTGGGAAGCAGGCAGCCCCGACTAGCGGCCACCCCGGGCCCCAACCAAGCTGTGGAGGACTCCATCTCCCATGGAGCCCTCGGGCGGTTGGGAATCACCGTCGGCCAGGGAGGCTGCTACCAAGCGTCCCTGGGGAGGTATTGGACTGCCCATGGCGGCTCCCCTGGAACATAAGTAGCAGGGGCATCCCTGCCGGGCATGGGACCCGGCTGTCCTTCACAATATTTATTAACACTCTCTGTCCATGCAATTTGAAAGACATGTAGCTTTGTTGTTCTCCATCTCGCCCAGTTTTCAACACTCTAATTTAAGAGCTCGAGTTTTTTCATTAAACCAGGGAGACTTTCTATGTGCTTTGATCACTTTTGTTTTTAGGGGAGCCACTGTGTCCAGAGCATCTCTCAAGGTCACATTATAATGTGATATTAGCTGATCTAAATTGTTTTCCACGTTTACATTTGATGTTAACTGATCTAAATGGTTTTCCACAATTACACTCAACTTACTCAAGGTATCTATAAATTTTGAAGCAGAATTACAATCACGATGTTTTAATCTGTGAGTGCGTTGGCATGGGCAGAACTAAATCAAATGTAATTAAGAAGTGATTGGAAATAACTTAATTTAATGGAGTAATATTTAAATTTTGAATTTCAACTTTGTAAGTTATAATTAAATCTAATGTATGGTTATGATTATGAGTTGGACCTTCGACAATCTGACAAAATTCTACTGAATTTAACAGATAAGTAAAACATTTGCTAAAATTGTCAGTTTCCACATCAATGTGTACATTAAAATCCCCCATCAATATTACGTGATCATAATTTATAAAAAATTAGATAGAAGGTTGCTAAATTCAGTCATGAACAATGAATATGGCCCTGGTGGTCTGTAGACTAGCACTATAATTGTGTTGGAATCTGTTTTAATATTTAAAATGAATGCCTCAAAGGATGTAAAGTTGCCTAAATTTTTAGAAGTGATTCGCATTTTGTTACAATGAATTATTCCAAGGCCTCCTCCTCGACCAGAATCTCTGACTTATGAAGGAACGAGTATCCATCTGGTGACGCCTCAGCTAGGGGGACAGTGTCACATTTACTAAGCCAGGTTTCAGTAAGAAGACACAGATCAGATTTTGTACTTAATATGATATCATTTACCAAAACAGCTTTAGTGCCAAGCGAGTGAATGTTCAATAAACAGCATTTAAAACTGCATGGTTCTTTCTGAAATGCCGATATATTTTTTGTTTTAATCTGAAGTAAATTTCTATTACAGATGCCCTAGTGGAGGGTCTGGTTATATATATATATATATATTTAGCACAATCCCCGTGCTTTGCAGCGGCGAAGTACTGCTTTTAAATTTTTATTAAGAAGAAAAGTAAACCTTTTTAAACTGAGGGAAAATATACCAATAATTATTTGTTAAGGTTCTCTTTGTATACCATGTTGTCAGTTTAGCACTCCGGTTGTAATATGACCAAGCTGTGCATTGAGATTACTCTTGAGCATGCAATGTATAGTTGTCCAGGAGAAAAGCAATGTTGCCTCAAATCAATGGCAACCTTTTGTAGGGTCTGTCCCTGAGACTTATTAATTGTCATCGCGAAGCAGAGCCTTACTGAAAATTGGAGGCATTTGAATTGAAATGGGAGATCAGAGTGTATAACGGGGATGCGAGGAATACAAACTCTCTCCCCTGAGCAACTGCTAGTAAAAATAGTTGCCTCAATTAGATTCTTTTGCAGACACGTGACCTGGAGTCTTGTGCCGTTACAAAGTCTCGATGGCTGTAAAGTTTTCAGTAACATTATTGGTGTCCCAACCCTCAAAATTAGATTATGCTCAGTAGTGCCTGTAGGATTCAGAGTGTGGAGAAACTCTAGAGACAGAGTGTGTATTAACTTGTAGATTTCTGTGTGAGCATTTGGTGGCAGCGTCACAAAGTTGCTTCCACAAGCGGAGCTCACCTTGGAGCAAAATGAAGTGAATGAAATGAGTTGAATGGGAGGGGAGATGATGATGTGACTCCTCCACCTGCCTTAACTGTCAATCCCCCCACAAACACAGTCTCTCGGAATTTGCATAAGCACAGTCCTTCACCAGCAACTTTAACTTAGTTACAAAATGATCAAAACTCTCGTTTATACCCTGCGTCCTCTCATTAAACTTGTATCCCGCAAATATCTTATTCGTCGTGGGCATGACAAACGCCAGGTGCAGCCTGTCTATGAACTTAAACTTTAGGTTTACACCGTGCTTTGTTTCCAAAGTAGCTGCACTTATGAATATGCTTGTATGCGCACTCGCTCATATTCTTTTGCTGCCTTCTCAATTGTGTAATGCGTTTTGAACAGGTTTGATTCATCAAAGTGATCACTGATATGCTCAGTCAGTTCACGGAGCCGCCTCTTGTGTGATCTTAGTGTCCATGGCTTTATTTAATGTTAGCTAAGACCCGCACTTTAAAGTTTCTCGCTACAACAATTTTAACTTCTACAAAGTGATCCAAAGTCTCGCTTTATACCTCGTGTCCTCTCATTAAACTTGTACCTCGCAATATCGTATTCGCCTTAGGCATGACAAATGGCATGGAAGCCTGTCTATAAACTTAATTTAAACTTACTGTTTACACCGTGCTTTGTTTCCCAGTACCTGCACTTATGAATATGCTTGTATGCGCCACTCGCTTGATATTCTTTTGCTGCCTTCTCAATTGTGTAATGCGTTTTTTCTTCAGCACTCCTTGGAGCTCTTCCTTGTTCTCTATGTACTGCACTCACAGTCAGTTCACATGAATACGTGGGACGCATGACGATGAGGGACGAACTCCGCTCACACGGTGACCGAGCTGCAGGCTATGGCCGATATATGTACATAAGTAGGTTCCAGTTATGACCGTTACGCATAGAATTTCAAAATGAAACCTGCCTAACTTTTGTAAGTAAGCTGTTAAGGAATGAGCCTGCCAAATTTCAGCCTTCTACCTACACGGGAAGTTGGAGAATTAGTGATGAGTCAGTGAGTGAGTGAGTGAGGGCTTCTTATCTGGGTGTGAGGTGTCTGGAGCTGTAGAGGGTAATAATATCTCGTTAGCTTTAACATTTGACTGGTACCCATTGGATACGGAGGAGTATTCTATTCTTACCATTGGATGAAGGTGGACAATGACTTATTGACATTACAATACATCCATCCATCCATCCATTTTCTAACCCGCTGAATCCGAATACAGGGTCACGGGGGTCTGCTGGAGCCAATCCCAGCCAACACAGGGCACAAGGCAGGAACCAATCCTGAGCAGGGTGCCAACCCACCCATTACAATACAATACAATACAATACAGTTTATTTTTGTATAGCCCAAAATCACACAGGAAGTGCGAATGGGCTTTAAAGGCTGCCTTTGACAGCCCCCAGCCTTGACTCTCTGAGAAGACAAGGAAAACTCCCAATAAAACCTTGTAGGAAAATGGAAGAAACCTCGGGAAGGCCAGTTCAAAGAAAAAAAGAC
>NW_024383027.1:0-19654 GCF_016835505.1 Polypterus senegalus | reverse complement strand
GGGGGTTAGCCCCCCCAGGGTGAATTGAAAGAGGTCTTGAAGAAGAAAGAAGAGTCACATTAAATAGGACTTTTTTCCGAAAACTTCATGTCCTTGTCAAAAATTTGTAATTTCCCTGAACTGCTTGTAATTGTACTTCAGGACACCATAGAAACATCTGACACAAAAGATCTAAAATCTCTGAAGCAACACTTGGCTCAGTCTCAGAACGTTTGACCACGGCTCTATTGTGTCTCAGGGAGAGTATTTTGAGGGTGATTACATTTTAGAAATGTTCAGAGAAATATACAATTTAAAAAATACAAACTCATAAGGCACAAATAAATGAACAGTTAAAGTGTACAGCAGACACACTGTGGAGGGACCACAGCTTTAAACCTCTTGAGGGACACTTTAGTGTCAAAAGGAGGACTGACTAATCACTTGATGTCACACTCAAATGAACAACTTAATACAGAACAGGACAACCTGACTCTGACCAGAGTCCATGATCAAATTCAATTTCAGATCTACAAGGCGGCTGGAATGCTCCATTACCATAAAACTCAAGTCAAAGAAGGAATGACTGATTCTGTTGGATGTCTACTGAAAGTCATTTTATAGGCAGAAGCATGGAATCCACCACAATATCAAGTCATTTAAATGCTGCACATTTGTATATTAAGATAACGGCTATTATTGAGACACAGGAAATGTCCGACTGACAGGATATAAAAAGTACCTTCATCTGATAAGCAAGTGTTAAACGTGAGGTGTGAACAGCTCGGGCCGGAGCTTCTGCATGAAAGAGATGAAGAGTGACAGACTCACAAACTGTGAAATCTGCTCAGGCTGAAGGGCCACCTCACGCCTCGGTCTCTGCTGTGCCGGGAACATCATGTGAGCCGTCCGTCCTCAGTCATTAGGCGGTCTAATTCTGACATCATAAAACAGGAACCATCCAAAAAAGGAAATACAAAATGTGCTCCTCACTCACAAAAAGGCATTCGGCATCCTCAGGGACTGAAAGAAGGAAACTGATTAGCTGTGGATTGGAAAACAGACTTTATGGGAAACTGACGGCAAATCCTTTAGTCCTTTTTTATTTTTGTTTGCAAGCTGCAAAGCCAAAGGTCATCATCATATCTTAGCACACCACTGCTGTATCTAGGTAAGAGTGGCATCATTAGCATCCTTAAGATCTTCATTGGTACATATAAGGCCTTGGGAACATTCATGGAGAATGTGGCCCATTGTTTGGGTGGGCTCACCACAGGGACATTCAGCGCTTGATGTGAGGCCCCTATAAATAGACTGCCCCTTGTTTTGCCCACCTTGACCCAGCTCGGATAAGTGCGACTCAGTCTTTCCTAGAGAGGATGTTCCATTGGGTAGATGCTCTTGAGTTGTAGGAAGACCATCATTGGGAGGGCTATGGCCAGTCTCGCCACCTCTCAAGCCTATGTTTTGTAGATTGCTTTGGATTGAGGGGTTCCACTGTGTGAAACTCTGACGAGAAGGTAGTCGGCATTCACCCCCTGATGATGGTCAAGTGGGTGTCTGGAGTCCATCAGTTGCTTGAACCTTTCTACTCTTGAAAAGCCACAGGTATGACGAGTTTATTGACGGTTTGGAAAGGACTTCTGGAGAACTTTATTTCATTTTAAAGTTTGCACATAAGCAAATCACTGATTAACATGTTACCCTGAAGTTCTGCTTTAATGACGGAGTGCACAGGTGCTCTGTTTCATTTACTTTTCATTTTGTTCCTTTAGATTTGTACATTTATTGACCACTCCTGTTGGATTAAAGGACGTGTTTCGTGATTGAATCGCTTAATTAATTGCAGCACTAAAAGGGTCATTTCAGCTTTAAAAGCATTAGCAAGATGTGGTGTGACCTAGCGGTGAGGCCAGAAATTACAAACTGGGTGACACCAGGAAACAGCAGAGGGGGCTGCACTAAGCCATTCCAGGGGAATGAACCCCTTTCAAGGTTTTGCACGGGAACAATGTGGACGAGAGCAGGCCACTCAGCCCACCAAAGCTCACCAGTCCTGTCCACTTAGTTCTTCTAAAATAACATGAAGTCGAGTTCTGAAAGTCCCTAGTCCTACTGTCTACCATGCTAACTTGTTGCTTATTCCGAGTGTCTGTGGTTCTCTCTGTAATGAAAAACTTCATAAGTTTCCAACTGTGCCCCCCTGTTCTTGATGAACTCCTTTGAAAGTCACCATACTGGGCTAATTCCTTCATAATTTTAAACACTTCAGTCAGGTCTCCTCTTAATCTTCTTTTTTCTTAAACTATAAAGGCTCAGCTCTTTAATTTTTCCTCATAATTCATCCCCTGTAGCCCTCAATCAGCCTGGTCGATCTTCTCTGGACTTTCTAGTGCTGCTATGTCCTTTTGTAGCCTGGAGACCCAAACTGCACACAGGACTCCAGATGAGGCCTCACCAGTGTTTCATAAAGCTGGAGCAGAACCTCCTGTGACTTGTACTGCACACATCAAGGCGCATATAACCTGACAGTCTGTGAGCCTTCTTAATGGCTGCTGTCTGGCAGTGTCAAGTCAACTATGAATCCTAAACCCTTCTAATAAAGTGGACTTTTGATATTTTATGCGCACAAATCTGCCCAAGCCTGTATTCTGTCCAAGTCCCTCTCAGATCAGGTCAGGTTGGGGAGCATGCACTGGTATAGTGAGTTGCTGTATCACCACATGACAAAACAGCTCAGTTCCACCCTTCGGATGTTATGTGGTATCCCTTGGCCTGGTCAAGCTACTGTACCCAACAATGAGGATCCTACAAGCCAGATCACCCTTGGGGAATCATGCTATATGGTCGTAGTGCCCTCACAATGCAGGTAATGTGCCTCATTTGGCTCCATGAGCAACACAGAGTTAAACCAGTGGGACCCAAGGATTCTCCAAAGAGACACAGGAGTCCAGTCTTCATCTCAGATCACTGGATAGCGACCATGTCTCACAAACATTAAGCACCAGGACTCCAAAGACTTGACCTTCGTCATTTTCCTGATATCAGGAGAGCCACACACCCTTTCCAGTGACCCCATGACCCCCATACTCTCCCAATCTGCCTACTGACTTCTACAGTAAGAGTCACCAGAGTCACATGAATGTCAGTCCCTAAGGTAAGTAAACCCCCGATGACGAGGTCGCCACTCTCTCTCCACAGACAGACACCCTGCTGATGGCCGTGCCCAGGAGGTCATTAAAGGCCTGGCTCTTGGTTTTTATCAGGACCTTTCCAATCAGTTGAATTGACCACAGGTGGACTCCTAAATAAGGCACAGAAACATCTCAATGATGAGCAACAAAATGGGATGCGCCTGAGACAAATTTCAAGTGTCATAACAAAGGGTTGGAATACTTGTGTCAGTGTGACATTTATTTTCTAATAAATATTTTAAAATTTCCAAGATCTTGTTTTGCTTTGTCATTCTGGGGCTTTGAATGTTACTTGATGTAGGATTAAATTAATTTAAATGATTTTATCACAAGGCTGCTACATAACATATTCTGAATAAAGTGAAGAGGTCTGAATAGGCTTTGAAGGCGCCGCATTTACAGACCATAATACTTTGTAAACACTGTTTGCTGCTTTTAGGACATGCATGTGCTTGAGTGAGAGTCAAAATGACAGTAAGGTACCACAGTAGTTATTAAGCGTCCATATGCTGCATCACTCTGCGCTCGAAGCACCTTCAGCTCTGTATTTTCTTCAAGTGTCCAATCTTGGTAGACTCTGGCCACTCATGGTGGCTTTTCCTGTAGAGGCTTCATTTCCATGTTTGATAAAAGTTTATACCCTGCAGCCCCAGCCATAGCACCTCCATCTGTAAGCTCTTATAAACCGAGGCTTGGCACAGCTGATGTTTCCTTTCTGCTGGTGGTTTATTCTCGTCTTGACTGTGGTGTTATTTTTGTCATTACTTAATGATATCACTGCACCACTCGAGGCTGGATTAAGAGCTCCACAGGCCCCTCAAAGGTCACCCTCGCCTCATGTCACCTCACCTGCCCATATGCATACCCTCACACATGAGGCACACCATTGATGTCCATGATAAATAAATCCCCATCGCCTTTTGTCAGTTTTGTATTTCAATGAATGCAACAAACAAACTGATCAGTGCAACATCTCGTCAATGGGAAATGAACTTGACGCTTTCTGAACATCTGACATTTTCAAAACGCCTAATGCCGCTTTCTGTGATATGGAACTGATTCATTTAGTATGATATATTTGTACCAAATTAGGTAAAAGTCTCGTCACTTGAGCTTGATGTTGTTTGGTATGTTTGACCTCCTCTTGTTGTCCTCCACATTAACACTTTGAACTCTGTCCTCCCCTGCGTTTTGTTACTATAACCCTGTAACCCTAGGCTCTTCAGAAAGTCTCAACTATTTGATTTGTAAAAGGAACATTTTATTATATGGTGACAATATGATGATAAGCCACAGCCTTATAGCAACAGATTGATGATATAGAATAAGCTGTGTCACTTTCAGCTTTCATCGCTTTCACCATCCGTTATAAGCACCGAAGCTGCACGTTTCAGTCATGTGCTTCAAATAGTTTTCCGTGCCTGAAGCAATGCACAGGATTTTCCAATGCGTCCCTTCTGCGGGCTCTCGAACTGTCAGGACATCACTACATGGACATTCTGCCAGCCACTGACTGCCAACAATTACCAACTACTAAATGTTGTGTGCGACGAGCGTGACAACGTAACGAGACACAGTTTTATTTGTGACACCTGTCCTTCTAAGCCTGCACCCTGCATGGTGCCCTGCTTCAAGGGTCTCATTCACATGCACACTTGTAGGCAAGCTGTTGGGAAGAATGGAATAATAATAAACTGCTTCTTTACATTTTCATTGACTTGCATACATTGTGAGGTTTCTGAAGTCTTTTAAAAAATGGGACGAGGTGTGCTTTCTACGTCTGTAGAGGAGTGCTTGTCCATTGCCAGGGCAGCGCTGCAGCAGAGCCCCGTGGAAGCAAATCCGAGCCGATTGCGGCCCCGCTATAAGCGCCTGTCGCATGGGTGACTCAAAAGAGCAGGACTCACATGACCACCACGGCCCTGTCCGACTGCTGTGTCTGTGTTTCAGAGAGGAGTAGATCCCACTACAATAAATGTGTTCCTGTTTCTGAAGCTGAGTAAAGCTGGCTTTGCTAAAGTGCTGAGACTCAGCCTCGTGTGTTAGTGCAAGACTCACGCATCACAACATTTTCACCGCTTTGACGTCCTGTTTATAATCAAACCATTGCTTTCTAATAAGTTTCTTTATGTTTTGTCAAGTTTGAACAGAGTTCATTATTTATCATACAGTATATGCAGCAGCGTCCTGGTAATAAATGGCCCAGCCTCCAATGTGCTAAGACCACAGAATCGAAAGCACCCCACTGCCAGGAGCAGCCATATTAGCCTTTTCCTGACCTGACCATCTGAAACGTTGCTCTCATTGGTCTCAAATGCAGGATTTATGGGCTGACCAAATCATCTTATAAGTTATTGAAAATTTCAGGTGTGATTTTCACCAAAACATCTTTTTCTTTAATCTCCATCTTTTTGTTTTCATTTCGCTGCACCACTCGGCTGTTGTTTTTGAATAATCATTCATTTGGACTTCTCCTCTTCTAGAGACACAAGAACATCACATGTACTAATAAAAGTGACCAATGAGCCACCTGTTCTGATTGTGTCCCTCAATCAACCAATCAGGACTCCAATTCTTCATTTAAAAGCTTTGAATTTTGGCCTGGTTGGATTGGTTTGTAACGTGAGGATCAAAGCTGGGTTGCTGTGAGTGCCTGTGGTGTCTGTGAACACGTGAACTTGTCCTTTCATTACTGTATCGCATGCTATATGCTAAGGTCCCTTGTGAGCAGGGCCGCAGGGTGCACTCAACTCACCCTGATGGTAGATCTGGCCATGACGCTGCCATTTTGAGTTTTCATATTAGGCCACCAGATGGCCAACCGTACTGTTGATCACCTGACTGCCAGAAGTGACATCAGCATAATGAGGTCATTTAAGATGATGGCACTGTGATGAAGTAACTGACAATTCTTAATCAATTCCGCTCCATCCATCCAACTATTTTCTGCCTGTTATCCAAGTCTGGGCCATGGGGTAGCCATTCTAAGTAATAACACCCAGACACTCCTTTACTCGTGCAGAAAGCAGTGGGTCCAGATGGTGTATCGCCATGACTGCTGAAGGCCTGTGCTGGAGCTGGGGAGTCCTCTACAGCGATCTTCAACCTGAGCCTGGAACAGGGAGAGTTGGAGGCTTTGAAGACATCTTGTATCACCCCAGTCCCATAGGTATCACGTCCAAGTGAGCTGAACGACTTCCGGCCTGTTGCTCTGACGTCACATCTGATGAAGACCATGGAACGGCTGCTGCTTCACCACCTGAGACCACAGGTCCACCATGCCCTCGACCCCCTGCAGTTCTCATACCAGGAGAAGGTGGGAGCGGAGGATGCCATCATCTATATGCTACACGATCCTCTCCCACTTGGACAGAGGCAGTGGTGCTGTAAGATTATGTTTCTGGACTCTCTAGCGCCTTCAACACCATCCAACCCTCTGCTCCTTAGAGACAAGCTGACTGAGATGGGGTAGACTCACACCTGGTGGCATGGATTGTGGACTATCTTACAGACAGACCTCAGTATGTGCGCTCGGGAACTGCAGGTCTGACATTGTGTTCAGCAATACAGGAGCGCCACAGGGACTGGACTTTTCTCCGGTCCTGTTCAGCAACATACATCAGACTTCCAATACAACTCGGAGTCCTGCCACGTGCAAAAGTTCACTGATGACACTGCTATGGTGGGCTGCATCAGGAGTGGGCAGGAGGAGGGGGACAGGAACCTAATCAAGGACTTTGTTAAATGGTGCGACTCAAACCACTTACATCTTAACACCAGCAAGACCAAGGAGCTGGTGGTGGATTTTAGAGGCCCAGGCCCTCATGGACCCTGTGATCATCAGAGGTGACTGTGCAGAGGGTGCAGACCTTTAAATATCTGAGAGTGCAGCTGGATGACAAATGGACTGGACTGCCAATACTGATGCTCTATGTAAGAAAGGACAGAGCAGACTATACTTTCTGAGAAGGTTGGCTATCCTTCAACATCTGCGTAAGATGCTGCAGATGTTCTACCAGATGGTTGTGGCGAGTGCCCTCTTCACGCGGTGGTGTGCTGGGGAGGCAGCATAATGAAGAAGGATGCCTCACGCCTGGACAAACTTGTTAAGAAGGCAGGCTGTATTGTAGGAGTAAAGTTGGACAGTTTAACATCTGTGGCAGAGCGATGGGCACTAAGCAAACTCCTGTCAATCATGAAGAATCCACTGCATCCACTGAACAGGATCATCTCCAGACAGAGGAGCAGCTTCAGTGACAGACTGCTGTCACCGTCCTGCTCCACTGACAGACTGAGGAGACCCCACACTATGAGACTCTTCAATTCCACCCGGGGGAGTAAATGCTAACATTACTCAGTTATTGTCTGCTTTTTTTATTTTTATTTTTTCATTTTTTTTTTTCATTTTTATTACAATTTAATTTAATATTGTTTCTTTGTATCAGTATACTGCTGCTGGATTATGTGAATTTCCTTGGGATTAATAAAGTTATCTATCTATCTATCTATTCATCTTCTATCTATCTATCTATCTATCTATCTATCTATCTATCTATCTATCTCTATCTATCTATCTATCTACATCTACTTCTATCTACCTACCTACCCTGCCATCTCCTCTAACTCTGAGGTGTTACCCGCCAGCCGAGATATATAACCTTTCCTGTCTGTCCAGGGCCTGCCCCGGTCTCCTCCTGGTTGGATAAGCCTGACATAGCTCCCCAGGAAGGCATTCAGGAGGTACCCTAATCAGATGTCCAAAGCACCTCAACTGACTCCTTTTGTGTGGAGGTTTGACGGGCAGCCGGGTCCCATGCCCGCCTGGATGCCCCTTCAACACTGGATCTAGAGGAACAGCCATGGGATGCACTCTACATCCCTCGGAATGCTTGATGGTAGCCCTCCGGGTTACATTGGGGCCTCAGGTGTAAGACTTCAGGACTCAGACCTGTTGGGCTCCATGGCCACCACCCGGAGGAGCTGCATGGCTTAACGAGCCTCTGTGGGTTGGAATGCAGCCACACTCGGAATTAGGCCAATTACCACCTGTAGCACTTCTGTGAGGGCTACAAAAAGAGCCTGCAGCCACCACTCAGAAGCCAGAATCAGGAGGAAGAGGACGAGGTTGTCTGGGAGAAGTGGTGGTGCCAGAGGCTTGTGTTGCGTGGACTTAAGTGCTTGTGGACTGTGCATTGCCTGTGGGGTTCACGGGAAGACGTGCCCACAGGTGAAGAAAAATAAAAGTCTTTGTGCTTTTACATGTGCCTCTGGGGCAGTCGTGCCGTGTCGGGCGCAATATAGCGCTTTCATTTTACAAGGTGCAGAGACTCCTTTAATGTCTGCACTCTTCATCCTGCCTCTAAAGCTCTGCCCAGACACCCTGTGAAGTTAACTCTTCTGCCCCTTGCATCCATGATTGTGTTCTGTTGGTCGCTACCTACAGCTCGTGACCATACACTCTTTAAAATAAAGGTGTCAAAGTGTTTTGTCAAAGTGATGCCATTTTGAATCCCAAAAGACCTATCCATGAAGGTTCCAGAAAGAACAATTACTAATTTAATTTTGTAGCAGGCTCAGAAGTAAACTGCGAACGTAAACCATGAATAGATGTGTAACAGATTTGTGAAGCACCAATGGGTCCTTATTTTAAAAGGCCTCTTGTAACATACAACACATGCCAATTGTTAAGTGGTGGTGCCTGCCATGCAGTGCACCATAAGATTTAGGGTTCTTACATATTAGGAAGCGTTCAAAGCACGAAGAACCAACTTCATATACAGAGAACCCTTCCCAAAATGAAATGGTGTTTAGTCAACCAATAGTTCTACAAGAAACCACACAAGCCAGTATAGAGCCATAAATAGCCCTGAAGAACTAACATTTTTAAGAGTGTAGGTGAGGGTAGGAACGTTGATCGACTGGTAGATCGAGAGCTGAGCCATTACTTTCACTACAACTGACAACGCCCACATGTGCTGCTGATGCTACTCTAATCCACCTGTCAATGTTACCTCTTCAAGTCAAGTCAAGTCATGTTGGGGAGCATATACTGGTACAGTGCATTGCGCACCCACCACATGACAAAACAGCTCCAGATCCCGGTTGGCAACACCCCAGGTGACAAGCGTCCAGTCCCACCCTCCAGAAATGACCTTTCTCTGACACAGCTAGGTGTTACATCGGTGACCCCTTGGTCTGGTTCAGCCACACTGGTCCCCAACAATGAGGATCCTATGAGCTGATCACCCTTGGGAAATGCGCCACATGCCTGTAGTGCGAATGATGCTCCTTCACAATGCAGATAATGTGCCTCATTCGGGACTCCATAAGCAACACAAAGTCAAACCAATGGTACCCAAGGATCTTCCAAATAGACACAGTACTGAAGGAGTCCAGTTCGCTCTCAGGTCACTGGATAGCGTCCATGTCTCGCAACCATATAGCAAGACAGGAAGCACCAGGACTCTAAATACTTGGACCTTCGCCCTTTGCATAGATATTGGGAGCACCACACACCCCTTTCCAGCAACCTCATGACCCCCATGCTCTCCCAATCCATCTACTGACTTCACAGTAAGAGTCACCAGAGACATGAATGCCACCGCCAAGGTAAGTAAACCCTCGACAAGTCAACATTCTTTTGCAAACAGACACACTGCTGTTGGTCGGCCCAAAAGGTTATTAAAGGCCTGGATGTTGGTTTTATCAGGACACTAGCAAGCCCAGACACCAGACCCCTCACTCAGTCTCTCGAGTGCCCTGATCAGAGTCTCCATTGACTCCGCGAAGATCACAGCATCGCCGCGACCTCCTCAATGATAACCAGGGTGCCCCAGAGATGAAACCCCTCCTTCTGGAACACCGTAATACCAACACAACCATCAGGGTCTTGTTACAGAAGGTTTCCCACATCACATTAGGATCGGTAGTCGCATCCAAATCTGCAAGCCCTCACACAGACTGAATGCAAACTCCCCAGAAACAGCCTAGTCTTGGGATCTGGCCAAGTCCAGGCTCGTTTTCCTAGTAGGTGGAAAACCCACGGGACCTCAGCCAGATCCAAAGAGTAGCAGTAACATGTCTGTGGTCAGAATTCACAACTGGCACTTTTGTAGACCCTGCAGTTTAGCAAGAGCCTCCAGTGTCTGCCCACGAGGATGTGATTGCTCTCCTTTACCACACCACCAGTATTGGAGTACCAAGTCCAATGATGCGGTTCTGGGCACTGGAACCAGGATCCAGCACCACGGCCCCTGACCTTTGTAAAGTCAAGGAACATGGTGCCACTTTCACCATAGTCCCCAGACCCATGGGGACCGAGACAATCCTCATAGCCAGCCCTGTCAGTACCAGTGGCTGCATTGATGTAACCCATGACCATAGGAGTGCCACCAACTCTTCTTCCCAAACTCATAAACCAGATCCTGAGATACTAGAGGTCTTCGCTTGAGGCAGTACCCCAACCTTAAGAAGATAATCCACTCTTTATCGAGAGAGAACCATGACTTCTGACCTGGAGATGCTGATCCTCATTCCAGCTGCTTCACACTTGACTGCAAATCACCCCAAAACCTATCTAAGGTCACAGCTTGATGAAGCCAGTAGGACCTTCACTTTCACCTAAAAAAAGCAGTTCATCAAGAATATGGGACACAGTTCTAAACTTGTTAAGGGTACATTTTGCAACAACATTGGGATATTTTTCCTTCACCCAGAGAACCACAGACACATTGAATAAGTGACCAGGTAGTGTGGTAGACAGGAGGACTTTAAGGCCCTTTTGAGACGACTTGGTGTTCTTTTGGAGGAATTTGGCATAGGAATGACATGTTTTGCTGGGCTACTTGGCCTGTTCTCGCCTAAATCTTTCTAATGTTCTAATGTCTGAAGTTGATTAACAAAGTTAGGCATTTTACTAACCGTAAAGTGAATAGAATTGAACATACTTATCCATTACAATTCCACAGTGTAGAATGTCAGTCATTGTTTGTTGAAATATGTGCTAGGACAGCTCAGTACAGAACAGGACACAAGACGACCTCAGCCAATGGGTGACTCATTATAGAACCGGGACGACTGAGCGTAGAAATGACTTCACATGGCCCTCCATAGCCTTAGGCTATTACTAAATATGATCCTTTATTAGGCCAACACCTCATACAGGGGTTGGGAATCAGCGTCCATGATATTCAACAGCTTCCTGAGTGACCGCCTGTCCTTCCATTTCATCCTGTGTGTCCATTCTGACTCCTAAAATTGAATCAACTTGTTTAATTACTTTATTTAGTCTGTTAGCATTACCTGTACCAATACAATCGCTAAAACACATTGAAGACAGAACTGGCCACTCACGGACTGGTAGGACACGGTAAGAGTGGCCTGCATACCCAAACAACTTCAACCTTCTTCAGAGGTGACTCTGACCCTTCTTTGTATACAGATGGTGATATTCCACTCAAGCCCATCATTCAGAGGCACCCGATGTGTTTGTATGCCCTCACCACCTTTACATTTTCACCATCAATGAGACCTGAAGATGAGTGGGCTTGGTCCTTGTGAAGTTTATGATTATCTCCTTTGCCTTACTGATGTTAAGCTCCAGGTGGTTCAGTTTGCACCCTTTAACAAAGTCCACCAGTCCACTGTATCTATTCTCCTACCCACGGCTGATACCCCAACTATGGCTGTGCAATCAGAAAATATCTGCAGATGGTGTACAGTACTTTAGTATCGTGAACTGAGGTGTACAGGATAAACAGGAAGGGTGTAGCTCCAATTTTTGTTGAACCTTTGTGCTACTCATTACCATGACCCTAACCCTAACCCTAACCCTAAGCCTAACCCTCCACATACTTAGTCAAGTCAAGTCAAATTGGGAGCATGCACTTGTACAGCCCGCCGTCGCACCCACTACATGGTGAAACAACTTCGGATCCTGGTTGTGAACCCCAGGCAGACACGCAGTCCAGTCCCAACCTCCGAAATGACCTCTATCTGCCACAGCCAGGTGTTATGTGGGCGGCCCCTGGCCTGGTCCAGCCACTTGGGGAAACACGCCACATGGCCGTAGCCGAACTGACGCCCTTCACAATGCAGATAATGTGCCTCAATCGGGACTCCGTGAGCAACTCAAAGTCAAACCAATGGTACCCAAGGATTTTCCGGAGAGACACACATGGAATCCAGTCTTCGTCTCAGGTCACTGGATAGCGTCCATGTCTCTCAACCATATAGTAAGACAGGAAGCACCAGGACTCTAAAGACTTGGACCTTCGTCCTTTTGCTGATATCAGGTGGCACCACACACCCCTTTCCAGTGACCCTCATGACCCCCATGCTGTCCCAATCCGTCTACTGACTCTCACAGTAAGAGTCACCAGAGTCACATGAATGTCACTGACAAGGTAAGTAAACCTCTTGATGACGAGGTGACACTCTGCACAGACAGACACCCTGCTGATGGCCGTGCCTCAAGAGGTCATTAAAGGCCTGGCCTTTGTTTTTATCAGGACACTCACAAGCCCAGACACTCAGACTCCCTCACTCAGTCTCTCGAGCGCCCCGATCAGAGCCTTCATTGAAGATCATAGCATCATCAGCAAAGTCAAGATCCATGAATCTTTCTTCACCAACAGACACCCACACCGCTGGACCACACAACCTTGCCTAACACCCAGTCCATAAAGCATTGGACAGAGTAGGAGCAGAACACACTGCTGACGAACCCCAGAGTCAACTGAGAAAAACGCTGAGGTCCTGCCTCCACTCTGCACAGCACTCACAGTACCAGCGTGCTTGGACTGGACTGTAATTGCACCATGTTGTCTATATTTACCTTGTTTTGGAAACTGGTCTGGCCTTTAACACTATGCACCTGTCTAACATTGGTTTTGCACAATAACCACTGCACTATTGTAATTTAACACTTAATTCTACTTTATTTCACTTAATTTTACTTATTTATTTATGTCCTATTATATTGTTATCTTTCAATCTAGGACTTTCTGTTAATCTAACTGATATTCTTCTGACTTTGCACAGTTTTGATAAGCGGAGCAGGATGCATTTCACTGCGTGTCTCTGTATAACTATGCATGTGACGAATAAAGAATCTTGAACTTGATATGTGATACACAGAACTCTTCAGCCTCACACGCTGGTGGTCTACTAGTTACACTGACAGTTTGGGCCGTGGGTGTTGAATGCACAACAGAAGTCAAGGTCCTCACTCAGCTGACCTGATAGATAGATCAGCAGAAAGATGACAGCATTGGCCACCCCAAGTGGTCATACTGGACCAGGGCTTGAAAGTGAGGCAATATCAGCCTTCCAAAGTCTTCATAATGTGTGAAGATGGTGACAAGTATAACACTGAACAGGAACTGTCGACACTTAGTGTGAGCTCGGCATCGTGAGCGTACTGTTTAGCCGGCCAGCATCAGTCAAGAAATATGAAGCACACATGTGGCTGTGGTTTTAACACCAATTCTGATTTCGCTTCATAAGACAGGACAGTTTCATTTTACTGAACACGTTCAACGCTTGAAGCTGAAGGTTTTGAAAAAGGAAGAGAGTTTTTTTAGTCACATTGATGAAGAGAACATTTTTAAAAAATTAAAAACAAATAAAAGTCTGGAGCCAGACCTTCTTGGTGGAAGACATTTGAAATCTTGTGGGAGGCAAACCAGCCCCATTTTAATTTTATTTTCATGACATTTCATCGTCATTAGCAAAAGCAGAAGGCATCAGAGCTGTTTTTCAAAGACTTAAAACACTTCAGACCATCTGTGCTGACATCACTGGTAGGAAATCATTTGAAAACGTATGAAGAAGAAGAAGAAGAAGCTGACAGAGAAAACTCAGGCTGATTGATCCATGCAGTTGGCCGCCAGTCTAATAGGAGGACAGAGGACGCTGTTGTCACATTAGAACATTAGAACACTCCAGACGAGAACAATCATTCAGCCAAACAAAGCTCGCCACTCTGCTTCATCTCTTGTTTAACCACCTGCAGGCCATCTTGAGATATTTCAGAATGAGGTCAAGATACCTAAACCAGTAGTTCACCTTTCACTGACCCCTACTCTCTTCTGTTTCTTTTCCGGTTTTGTGGTGGCTGCCTGCGCCACTCACCAACCTACTCAAAGCATCATGATGCTCCAACATTGATGGACTGAAAGCCAGAAGTCTACATGACCATCATCATCAAGTCCTTCCATGAAAACCCTAAATACAAAGAGGACTGACTGTTTGATTTATGTTAGGTAGATTGACCAGAGGGGACGGGGTGGTCTCTTGGTCTGGAATCCCTTCAGATTTTCTGGAATCCCTTCAGATTTTATTTTTTTTTTCTCCAGCCGTCTGAAGTTTTTTTTTTTTTTTTTTTCTGTCGGACCTTTCTTATTCTATGTTAATTAATGTTGATATATGTTTTTTATTGTGTCTTTTATTTTTCTATTCTTCATTTTGTAAAGCACTTTGAGCTACGTTTTTTTTGTATGAAAAAGTGCTATATAAATAAATGTTGTTGTTGTTGTTGTTTTCATATATTGCAACCTGTTTCAAGATCTCTCACTCTGCTCTTTTATATTTTAAAATATCTACAGTGTATTGGGAGATCCTCAAATGGATTTCATGAAATGCAGGTACATTTTCAGATATTTCAAAATGATTTCTGTGCATTTCACAATATCTCAAAGAGAAAAGTCACAAAATGACCCTTTTATTGGCTAACTAAAAAGATTACAATATGCAAGTCAACCTGGTCCCTTCTTCAGGCGAGATGCCATCCAGAAATTCGAGTCCCTGTGTTTATACAGACACGACATTAGAAAACCTTTAAGGGAGACATCTTACATGTCACAAATTAATGGACCTCTTCAGGTTAAGATTCATGTAGCAAGAGTGGAGAACAATGTCTGGTCAAGATCTTGGATAAGATGACTGTCCAGCAAAGTCTTCTGAGGTTTCTGATGAGTTTTTCCATACAATGTGTGTCTGTAGTCAGGTTGTCTGTCAGTCTGAAAATGCAAACAATCCTCATATCAGGCCCTAAAACTCTCATCCTGTTCACCCCATGTTGTAATGTGTCTAGTTTTAGTTTGACTTCCCATTCTCTTCTCTCTTGCTGTGTTCTGAAGTTGCCCATAAGCCTGTGACTTTAAAGACCTTCTCACAGTGTCCATGGCTGCAGACATGGGCAGCTACAGGAACATCTGTGTCACCGGGCTTGACGTGGCACCTGTAAATTCATTCTCTGGCGGGGTGTTTGTCCAGTTTCTCCCCCTCAGAGTGCAGTGTTAGGACATTTCATACAGAGAATGAGGTGGACCACATTAGATGATCTGCAGGACAATGAGCCCTTTATGTGATGTTCTAGTCGGCGTGGGTATAACTATACGGTCTGTATTATAAATGTGGGCACACGCTTTACATCTGTTCTGTAGGTAGGATGTGCCATTTTCTGTTGGTTCACTTAGGGAGCTTCGTACAATTAGTGGCTGAAGGTTTGGTGGTGGTCTGTATGCCATGGGGGGAGGTTCAGGAAATCCATTTTTCAGTATTTGGTCCTTGTTTAGCATTGGCTGAAGTTCTTTATCATTTTCAAGTGCTTCAAGATTTGGTTTGTAGGTGACAACAAGGGGGATGCAGTTCTTGTTGTCTATGTTTTTATATTCCAGAAGGTGGTCTCTGACTATGGCAGTCGCTCTTCTTATTTGAGTGCCTGTTGTTTTTGGGGTATAACTTTGTCTGATGAAATCTGCCTGAGCTCCTGCAGTTGTTTATCCCGTCTGTCTGGTCTGGAGCAGATACGATTGTACCGCATTGCTTGGCTGAAAATAATGGAGCGCCTTTTTATGTTTGGGGTGGAAGCTGTCACTTCAGGTAGGTCCGTCTGGCTGTTGGTTTGAAAACAGAAGTTACCAGGGGGTGGTTTTCAGTTCATCCCAACACAGGGGAAATCCAGTTTCTGTATTACATCACATCTCGCCTGAAGAAGGGGCCTGAGTTGCCTCGAAAACTTGCATATTGTAATGTTTTAGTTAGCCAATAAAAGGAGTCATTTGGCTTGACTTTTCTCTACATTCATAATGGCTAACACGGTACGACACCCTCGTACTACAATATCTCAAATAAATGCAGAGATGTCTCAAATTACCCTTCAAGCCGCTTTTCTATGCCTGTAAGTTTAATGAGTTTAGTGACTATTTGAAGACATCTTAAAATGCATGAGGTAAGCATCTGAGATACCTCAAAGTGTAGGCATTGTTAGTTTGAGATATCTGGAAATGCATCTGAGATGCCTTGAATCAGGAAGTGTCTTTTTTAATGGTAATATTCAAGATGTCTCAAATACATTTTAAGTTATCTCAAATTGAGAAGAGACCTAAGATAACATTAGATGAGTGTGACACGTATTTTAGCAATCTTAAATGTGACTCAGTGTGTAAATGGGTGAAATGCATCTCATATTTTGTTAGTTGTTACTCCTGCCTTGTAGTGACTCTCTATGTTTTCATGAGAATAGAAATACAAAAGGTTTATGATACATTTTACAGCGGATTCAGAAAATATTCAGACACCATTATTTTCTGCACGCTTGATTGTAAATTGGAAAAATTTGCCATTTTCTGCCCATCAATCTACACTCGATAATCCAGAATGACAAAGTGAACACATTTTCAAAAAGGTTTGCAAGTTAATTACAAACTAAAAACTGAAAATTCTCATTTGTAGAAGAATCGAGACCCCTTTATTCAGTGTTTTCAAGCTCCAGCGTGAAGTTATGTGGTAGCCCACCAGGATTTGGGCAGATCACCCCAGTCTTTCTGGGAAGACCTCTCAAGCTCCATTAGATTGGAGCCACTGATGGACCGCTGCTTTCACATCAGGGTTCTTCTTCCAGTCCTCGTGGTCGTAGCTGTAGCCATTTTCAAACATTTCAATGCACTCATAGACGACTCTACGAGGGAGAACTTTATCCCCACACTGAGCACACATGTGGAGATGAATTTCTGCTCCCGGCACACTTTCTGCCCACAAAAGCAAACGACAGAACGCTGTTCCTCTTGGTGCCTTTTAAAGTTTCGCAGCCATCTTCACCACAGGGTGACAACTCCTATACTAAACTGTAAGGGCTGCCGGCTTGCCACACAGAACAAGTCACATGACACTCTCAGACACGACCAATCACGACTCCTCCTGCCTTCACCACTTCCAACAAAAATATAGTGCAGAAACTTTTTGAATGTCCCTTGTAATAATAATGATAATAATATTAATAATGCCTTTCATTTATATAGCGCCTTTACCATACTCAAGGTGTCTTTGGTTGACCTTCGGCTTGTTGAAACATCTCAGAAGTGCACAAGTATGGGGCTTATATTTTCTTTTTCATAATGTGCGGACTCGCTTCTCCTGAACTGTTAATCTTTGGCTGTGCACGTCACTCAGTGAACTTGACTCTGTTAGCCAATGAATATGCAGCTAGTGGGCTGGACTCTTGACCAATGAAAGAGATGTGCGGGTGGGGAGATTCTGTAGTTCACATTCTCGACTTCTTTTGAGTGTGTGCCATTTTAGTTCACTTGAGCGTTTTTCCAGAAGTGACTCATATAATAATATTTTAGTAAAATATACGTTTTGGGAGATGTTGTGAGTGTACAACTGGATCACATGACATATGGATAATGGCAACACAAGTAATGTGAGACTTGTTCATGGACAGTGAATTAAAGAAATATGCTCAAAAAGTTGGGGAATTAGTCCGACATTGTCCGACTGACAATATGAAAATCAAAATGGTCAAAATAATCAAAATATGAGGCATCTGACAAAACATGTTGGACATGACCATTTTTAGAGCAGAAAATGGTGGCAGTTAATGACAAACGGAAACAATGTCATCAGGGATGCGGTAGTGACGCCGCCAGAAGTGATGTCATCTATGGTTTGGATTATGGGATCTGGCCATTTTGAGACCCTGAAGTATGGTCAGTGAATTACTGTTTTCTTCTTCGTTTCTGTTGATGGAGAGAGATAGAGAGACATTATTACTTACAATCAACCCTTTATCTCACGAAATATCACTGACCTTGGGACTTGTTGGTGGCTTCCTAAGTGTTTGTGTGTGACATTTTTAAATTGTTTGCTGTTGTCTAACCTTAGTCTGCTTATATTGTATCAGAAACTTTTTTCTTTTATGTTTGATCTACATGAAAACACGACATTAAAATGTTTTCTTGGTCATCACTACAAACTACATGGAGTAAGTGATTCATAAAATAAAATCATTTTGGATGAAACATTTCTTTAAGATGTCAAAATGCATTTCAAGATAGCTTAGAATAACTTCCTGTAAAATTCAAGATATTTTAAATGATGGGAGTTCCATCTTAAAACAAACAATTCTACAAGATGTCAAGTTCAGATATCTTGAATTGACGCTGATATCCCCAAATCGTTTGAGAAATGTCAGAATGTATAAAGTGTTTCTAAACAATCTTGAAACAGGAGCCTTTTCTGAATGCTTGTAATTCAATTTAGATTAAGTCGTAAATATTAGCTGAGATCAGTAATGAAGTGCTGAATGAGCCACCATAGATAGATAGATAGATAGATAGATAGATAGATAGATAGATAGATAGATAGATAGATAGATAGATGAAAGGATAGATAGATAGATAGATAGATAGATAGATAGATAGATAGATAGATAGATAGATAGATAGGTGTGAAAGGCACTATATAGATAGATAGATAGATAGATAGATAGATAAGATAGATAGATAGATAGATAAGATAGGCACTATAATAGATAGATAGATAGATAGATAGAGGATAGATAGATAGATAGATAGATAGATGATAGATAGATAGATAGATAGCATTAGTATAATAGATAGATAGATAGATAGATAGATAGATAGATAGATAGATAGATAGATAGAAGATAGATAGATAGATAGATGAAGGCACTATATAATAGATAGATAGATAGATAGATAGATAGATAGATGATAGATAGATAGATAGATAGATAGATATATTTATTTTTTAATGATTATTTAAAAGCAAATTTATAAAATAAAACAGAGATAATAATAAAAAATAAAAAACAAGTAGAAATATTAATTTAAGCTTACAAAAACAGAATAATACAACTTTCCTAAATAAATACTTCATTTTAAACCATTACATATTCCTCATATTGTTCTTGGAGTATATATTTATCTATCCCCCCATTGTTTCCACCTCCAATCCCACTTATTCTCAATTTATCCACCCAATTTATAAAGGATGAAAACACCAAAGTCAAAGCACAAATTGTAAATTATCTTCATCACATACACAAAGCACATTATTCACGCACCACATTTCCTTAAACTTTGCTAAATTATTTGTGGACTTATAAAATTAAAATCCACTAATATCCTACTTTCACATACTTTTCTAAAAATACAACAACATTTTCATCTGTC
>NW_024383026.1:0-33152 GCF_016835505.1 Polypterus senegalus | reverse complement strand
CTCTGGTATGGCCGTAAGCAAAAGCTGCGCTACATAATGCTGGTTATATATTGAAGATCGGGGTGGAGCGCTTCCATTGGAAAGAAAAAAGATGCATTTCAAAGGCATACACTGATGTCCAGGATGAGTACAACAGTAATAAATAAAAGCTTACAGCATTCGATGTTGCAAGGCGGTCTACCAGCCTCGTATACTGGGCGAACCTTGCGTCTTTAACTTCCAAGATCAGACGCTTTCAAACTGGTATGGCCATAATCAACAGTAGCGTTCCATAATGCTGGTTATAAATTGAAGTTCGGGTGGGTCGCTAACAATGGAAGGATAAAGATTCAGTTCCCAGGCATGCAATGATGGTCAGGTGGCGTACTTACAGTACAGGAAAAAGCTTACAGCATCCGGGGATCCCAGGCACCTCCCATCCAAGCACTGGCAGAGCGCATGCGTGTTTTACCTCCTAGATCAAACTACATCGGGTGCTTTTACTCTGGTATGGCCGTAAGCAAAAGCTGCGCTACATAATGCTGGTTATATATTGAAGATCGGGTGGAGCGCTTCCATTGGAAAGAAAAAAGATGCATTTCAAAGGCATACACTGATGTCCAGGATGAGTACAACAGTAATAAATAAAAGCTTACAGCATTCGATGTTGCAAGGCGGTCTACCAGCCTCGTATACTGGGCGAACCTTGCGTCTTTAACTTCCAAGATCAGACGCTTTCAAACTGGTATGGCCATAATCAACAGTAGCGTTCCATAATGCTGGTTATAAATTGAAGTTCGGGTGGGTCGCTAACAATGGAAAGGATAAAGATTCAGTTCCCAGCCATGCAATGATGGTCAGGTGGCGTACTTACAGTACAGGAAAAAGCTTACAGCATCCGGGGATCCCAGCAGCCTCCCATCCAAGAACTGGCAGAGCGCATGCGTGTTTTACCTCCTAGATCAAACTACATCGGGTGCTTTTACTCTGGTATGGCCGTAAGCAAAAGCTGCGCTACATAATGCTGGTTATATATTGAAGATCGGGTGGAGCGCTTCCATTGGAAAGAAAAAGATGCATTTCAAAGGCATACACTGATGTCCAGGATGAGTACAACAGTAAATAAAAGCTTACAGCATTCGATGTTGCAAGGCGGTCTACCAGCCTCGTATACTGGGCGAACCTTGCGTCTTTAACTTCCAAGATCAGACGCTTTCAAACTGGTATGGCCATAATCAACAGTAGCGTTCCATAATGCTGGTTATAAATTGAAGTTCGGGTGGGTCGCTAACAATGGAAAGGATAAAGATTCAGTTCCCAGCCATGCAATGATGGTCAGGTGGCGTACTTACAGTACAGGAAAAAAGCTTACAGCATCCGGGGATCCCAGGCAGCCTCCCATCCAAGACTGGCAGAGCGCATGCGTGTTTTACCTCCTAGATCAAACTACATCGGGTGCTTTTACTCTGGTATGGCCGTAAGCAAAAGCTGCGCTACATAATGCTGGTTATATATTGAAGATCGGGGTGGAGCGCTTCCATTGGAAAGAAAAAAGATGCATTTCAAAGGCATACACTGATGTCCAGGATGAGTACAACAGTAATAAATAAAAGCTTACAGCATTCGATGTTGCAAGGCGGTCTACCAGCCTCGTATACTGGGCGAACCTTGCGTCTTTAACTTCCAAGATCAGACGCTTTCAAACTGGTATGGCCATAATCAACAGTAGCGTTCCATAATGCTGGTTATAAATTGAAGTTCGGGTGGGTCGCTAACAATGGAAAGGATAAAGATTCAGTTCCCAGGCATGCAATGATGGTCAGGTGAGTAGTACAGTACAGGAAAAAGCTTACAGCATCCGGGGATCCCAGCAGCCTCCCATCCAAGACTGGCAGAGCGCATGCGTGTTTTACCTCCTAGATCAAACTACATCGGGTGCTTTTACTCTGGTATGGCCGTAAGCAAAAGCTGCGCTACATAATGCTGGTTATATATTGAAGATCGGGGTGGAGCGCTTCCATTGGAAAGAAAAAAGATGCATTTCAAAGGCATACACTGATGTCCAGGATGAGTACAACAGTAATAAATAAAAGCTTACAGCATTCGATGTTGCAAGGCGGTCTACCAGCCTCGTATACTGGGCGAACCTTGCGTCTTTAACTTCCAAGATCAGACGCTTTCAAACTGGTATGGCCATAATCAACAGTAGCGTTCCATAATGCTGGTTATAAATTGAAGTTCGGGTGGGTCGCTAACAATGGAAAGGATAAAGATTCAGTTCCCAGCCATGCAATGATTGTCAGGTTGAGTAGTTACAGTACAGGAAAAAGCTTACAGCATCCGGGGATCCCAGCAGCCTCCCATCCAAGACTGGCAGAGCGCATGCGTGTTTTACCTCCTAGATCAAACTACATCGGGTGCTTTTACTCTGGTATGGCCGTAAGCAAAAGCTGCGCTACATAATGCTGGTTATATATTGAAGATCGGGGTGGAGCGCTTCCATTGGAAAGAAAAAAGATGCATTTCAAAGGCATACACTGATGTCCAGGATGAGTACAACAGTAATAAATAAAAGCTTACAGCATTCGATGTTGCAAGGCGGTCTACCAGCCTCGTATACTGGGCGAACCTTGCGTCTTTAACTTCCAAGATCAGACGCTTTCAAACTGGTATGGCCATAATCAACAGTAGCGTTCCATAATGCTGGTTATAAATTGAAGTTCGGGTGGGTCGCTAACAATGGAAAGGATAAAGATTCAGTTCCCAGCCATGCAATGATGGTCAGGTGGCGTACTCAGTACAGGAAAAAGCTTACAGCATCCGGGGATCCCAGGCAGCCTCCCATCCAAGATCTGGCAGAGCGCATGCGTGTTTTACCTCCTAGATCAAACTACATCGGGTGCTTTTACTCTGGTATGGCCGTAAGCAAAAGCTGCGCTACATAATGCTGGTTATATATTGAAGATCGGGTGGAGCGCTTCCATTGGAAAGAAAAAAGATGCATTTCAAAGGCATACACTGATGTCCAGGATGAGTACAACAGTAATAAATAAAAGCTTACAGCATTCGATGTTGCAAGGCGGTCTACCAGCCTCGTATACTGGGCGAACCTTGCGTCTTTAACTTCCAAGATCAGACGCTTTCAAACTGGTATGGCCATAATCAACAGTAGCGTTCCATAATGCTGGTTATAAATTGAAGTTCGGGTGGGTCGCTAACAATGGAAAGGATAAAGATTCAGTTCCCAGCCATGCAATGATGGTCAGGTTGAGTAGTACAGTATAGGAAAATAGCTTCCAGCATCCGGGGATCCCATGCACTCTCACATCCAAGCACAGGCAGAGCGCATGCGTGTTTTACCTCCTAGATCAAACTACATCGGGTGCTTTTACTCTGGTATGGCCGTAAGCAAAAGCTGCGCTACATAATGCTGGTTATATATTGAAGATCGGGTGGAGCGCTTCCATTGGAAAGAAAAAAGATGCATTTCAAAGGCATACACTGATGTCCAGGATGAGTACAACAGTAATAAATAAAAGCTTACAGCATTCGATGTTGCAAGGCGGTCTACCAGCCTCGTATACTGGGCGAACCTTGCGTCTTTAACTTCCAAGATCAGACGCTTTCAAACTGGTATGGCCATAATCAACAGTAGCGTTCCATAATGCTGGTTATAAATTGAAGTTCGGGTGGGTCGCTAACAATGGAAAGGATAAAGATTCAGTTCCCAGCCATGCAATGATGGTCAGGTGGCGTACTTACAGTACAGGAAAAAAGCTTACAGCATCCGGGGATCCCAGGCAGCCTCCCATCCAAGAACTGGCAGAGCGCATGCGTGTTTTACCTCCTAGATCAAACTACATCGGGTGCTTTTACTCTGGTATGGCCGTAAGCAAAAGCTGCGCTACATAATGCTGGTTATATATTGAAGATCGGGTGGAGCGCTTCCATTGGAAAAAAAAAGATGCATTTCAAAGGCATACACTGATGTCCAGGATGAGTACAACAGTAATAAATAAAAGCTTACAGCATTCGATGTTGCAAGGCGGTCTACCAGCCTCGTATACTGGGCGAACCTTGCGTCTTTAACTTCCAAGATCAGACGCTTTCAAACTGGTATGGCCATAATCAACAGTAGCGTTCCATAATGCTGGTTATAAATTGAAGTTCGGGTGGGTCGCTAACAATGGAAAGGATAAAGATGCAGTTCCCAGGCATGCTGATGGTCAGGTTGAGTAGTACAGTATAGGAAAAAGCTTACAGCATCCGGGGATCCCATGCACTCTCCATCCAAGCACAGGCAGAGCGCATGCGTGTTTTACCTCCTAGATCAAACTACATCGGGTGCTTTTACTCTGGTATGGCCGTAAGCAAAAGCTGCGCTACATAATGCTGGTTATATATTGAAGATCGGGGTGGAGCGCTTCCATTGGAAAGAAAAAAGATGCATTTCAAAGGCATACACTGATGTCCAGGATGAGTACAACAGTAATAAATAAAAGCTTACAGCATTCGCAAGGCGGTCTATTCGATTGCAAGGCGGTCTGCCAAGGCGGTCTACCAGCCTCGTATACTGGGCGAACCTTGCGTCTTTAACTTCCAAGATCAGACGCTTTCAAACTGGTATGGCCATAATCAACAGTAGCGTTCCATAATGCTGGTTATAAATTGAAGTTCGGGTGGGTCGCTAACAATGGAAAGGATAAAGATTCAGTTCCCAGCCATGCAATGATGGTCAGGTGGCGTACTTACAGGACAAAGGAAAAAGCTTACAGCATCCGGGGATCCCAGGCAGCCTCCCATCCAAGAACTGGCAGAGCGCATGCGTGTTTTACCTCCTAGATCAAACTACATCGGGTGCTTTTACTCTGGTATGGCCGTCAGCAAAAGCTGCGCTACATAATGCTGGTTATATATTGAAGATACGGGTGGAGCGCTTCCATTGGAAAGAAAAAGATGCATTTCAAAGGCATACACTGATGTCCAGGATGAGTACAACAGTAATAAATAAAAGCTTACAGCATTCGATGTTGCAAGGCGGTCTACCAGCCTCGTATACTGGGCGAACCTTGCGTCTTTAACTTCCAAGATCAGACGCTTTCAAACTGGTATGGCCATAATCAACAGTAGCGTTCCATAATGCTGGTTATAAATTGAAGTTCGGGTGGGTCGCTAACAATGGAAAGGATAAAGATGCAGTTCCCAGGCATGCACGCTGATGGTCAGGTTGAGTAGTACAGTATAGGAAAATAGCTTCCAGCATCCGGGGATCCCATGCACTCTCACATCCAAGCACAGGCAGAGCGCATGCGTGTTTTACCTCCTAGATCAAACTACATCGGGTGCTTTTACTCTGGTATGGCCGTAAGCAAAAGCTGCGCTACATAATGCTGGTTATATATTGAAGATCGGGGTGGAGCGCTTCCATTGGAAAGAAAAAAGATGCATTTCAAAGGCATACACTGATGTCCAGGATGAGTACAACAGTAATAAATAAAAGCTTACAGCATTCGATGTTGCAAGGCGGTCTACCAGCCTCGTATACTGGGCGAACCTTGCGTCTTTAACTTCCAAGATCAGACGCTTTCAAACTGGTATGGCCATAATCAACAGTAGCGTTCCATAATGCTGGTTATAAATTGAAGTTCGGGTGGGTCGCTAACAATGGAAAGGATAAAGATTCAGTTCCCAGCCATGCAATGATGGTCAGGTGGCGTACTTACAGTACAGGAAAAAAGCTTACAGCATCCGGGGATCCCAGGCAGCCTCCCATCCAAGAACTGGCAGAGCGCATGCGTGTTTTACCTCCTAGATCAAACTACATCGGGTGCTTTTACTCTGGTATGGCCGTAAGCAAAAGCTGCGCTACATAATGCTGGTTATATATTGAAGATCGGGTGGAGCGCTTCCATTGGAAAGAAAAAGATGCATTTCAAAGGCATACACTGATGTCCAGGATGAGTACAACAGTAATAAATAAAAGCTTACAGCATTCGATGTTGCAAGGCGGTCTACCAGCCTCGTATACTGGGCGAACCTTGCGTCTTTAACTTCCAAGATCAGACGCTTTCAAACTGGTATGGCCATAATCAACAGTAGCGTTCCATAATGCTGGTTATAAATTGAAGTTCGGGTGGGTCGCTAACAATGGAAAGGATAAAGATGCAGTTCCCAGGCATGCTGATGGTCAGGTTGAGTAGTACAGTACAGGAAAAAGCTTACAGCATCCGGGGATCCCATGCACTCTCCATCCAAGCACAGGCAGAGCGCATGCGTGTTTTACCTCCTAGATCAAACTACATCGGGTGCTTTTACTCTGGTATGGCCGTAAGCAAAAGCTGCGCTACATAATGCTGGTTATATATTGAAGATCGGGGTGGAGCGCTTCCATTGGAAAGAAAAAAGATGCATTTCAAAGGCATACACTGATGTCCAGGATGAGTACAACAGTAATAAATAAAAGCTTACAGCATTCGATGTTGCAAGGCGGTCTACCAGCCTCGTATACTGGGCGAACCTTGCGTCTTTAACTTCCAAGATCAGACGCTTTCAAACTGGTATGGCCATAATCAACAGTAGCGTTCCATAATGCTGGTTATAAATTGAAGTTCGGGTGGGTCGCTAACAATGGAAGGATAAAGATTCAGTTCCCAGCCATGCAATGATGGTCAGGTGGCATACTTACAGTACAGGAAAAAAGCTTACAGCATCCGGGGATCCCAGGCAGCCTCCCATCCAAGAACTGGCAGAGCGCATGCGTGTTTTACCTCCTAGATCAAACTACATCGGGTGCTTTTACTCTGGTATGGCCGTAAGCAAAAGCTGCGCTACATAATGCTGGTTATATATTGAAGATCGGGTGGAGCGCTTCCATTGGAAAGAAAAAGATGCATTTCAAAGGCATACACTGATGTCCAGGATGAGTACAACAGTAATAAATAAAAGCTTACAGCATTCGATGTTGCAAGGCGGTCTACCAGCCTCGTATACTGGGCGAACCTTGCGTCTTTAACTTCCAAGATCAGACGCTTTCAAACTGGTATGGCCATAATCAACAGTAGCGTTCCATAATGCTGGTTATAAATTGAAGTTCGGGTGGGTCGCTAACAATGGAACAGGATAAAGATGCAGTTCCCAGGCATGCAATGATGGTCAGGTTGAGTACTACAGTACAGGAAAAAGCTTACAGCATCCGGGGATCCCATGCACTCTCCATCCAAGCACAGGCAGAGCGCATGCGCGTTTTACCTCCTAGATCAAACTACATCGGGTGCTTTTACTCTGGTATGGCCGTAAGCAAAAGCTGCGCTACATAATGCTGGTTATATATTGAAGATCGGGTGGAGCGCTTCCATTGGAAAGAAAAAGATGCATTTCAAAGGCATACACTGATGTCCAGGATGAGTACAACAGTAATAAATAAAAGCTTACAGCATTCGATGTTGCAAGGCGGTCTACCAGCCTCGTATACTGGGCGAACCTTGCGTCTTTAACTTCCAAGATCAGACGCTTTCAAACTGGTATGGCCATAATCAACAGTAGCGTTCCATAATGCTGGTTATAAATTGAAGTTCGGGTGGGTCGCTAACAATGGAAAGGATAAAGATTCAGTTCCCAGCCATGCAATGATGGTCAGGTGGCGTACTTACAGTACAGGAAAAAAGCTTACAGCATCCGGGGATCCCAGGCAGCCTCCCATCCAAGACAGGCAGAGCGCATGCGTTTTACCTCCTAGATCAAACTACATCGGGTGCTTTTACTCTGGTATGGCCGTAAGCAAAAGCTGCGCTACATAATGCTGGTTATATATTGAAGATCGGGTGGAGCGCTTCCATTGGAAAGAAAAAAGATGCATTTCAAAGGCATACACTGATGTCCAGGATGAGTACAACAGTAATAAATAAAAGCTTCCAGCATTCGATGTTGCAAGGGGTCGGTCTACCAGCCTCGTATACTGGGCGAACCTTGCGTCTTTAACTTCCAAGATCAGACGCTTTCAAACTGGTATGGCCATAATCAACAGTAGCGTTCCATAATGCTGGTTATAAATTGAAGTTCGGGTGGGTCGCTAACAATGGAAAGGATAAAGATTCAGTTCCCAGCCATGCAATGATGGTCAGGTGGCGTACTTACAGTACAGGAAAAAGCTTACAGCATCCGGGGATCCCAGTCAGCCTCCCATCCAAGAACTGGCAGAGCGCATGCGTGTTTTACCTCCTAGATCAAACTACATCGGGTGCTTTTACTCTGGTATGGCCGTAAGCAAAAGCTGCGCTACATAATGCTGGTTATATATTGAAGATCGGGGTGGAGCGCTTCCATTGGAAAGAAAAAAGATGCATTTCAAAGGCATACACTGATGTCCAGGATGAGTACAACAGTAATAAATAAAAGCTTACAGCATTCGATGTTGCAAGGCGGTCTACCAGCCTCGTATACTGGGCGAACCTTGCGTCTTTAACTTCCAAGATCAGACGCTTTCAAACTGGTATGGCCATAATCAACAGTAGCGTTCCATAATGCTGGTTATAAATTGAAGTTCGGGTGGGTCGCTAACAATGGAAAGGATAAAGATTCAGTTCCCAGCCATGCAATGATGGTCAGGTGGCGTACTTACAGTACAGGAAAAAAGCTTACAGCATCCGGGGATCCCAGGCAGCCTCCCATCCAAGAACTGGCAGAGCGCATGCGTGTTTTACCTCCTAGATCAAACTACATCGGGTGCTTTTACTCTGGTATGGCCGTAAGCAAAAGCTGCGCTACATAATGCTGGTTATATATTGAAGATCGGGTGGAGCGCTTCCATTGGAAAGAAAAAGATGCATTTCAAAGGCATACACTGATGTCCAGGATGAGTACAACAGTAATAAATAAAAGCTTACAGCATTCGATGTTGCAAGGCGGTCTACCAGCCTCGTATACTGGGCGAACCTTGCGTCTTTAACTTCCAAGATCAGACGCTTTCAAACTGGTATGGCCATAATCAACAGTAGCGTTCCATAATGCTGGTTATAAATTGAAGTTCGGGTGGGTCGCTAACAATGGAAAGGATAAAGATGCAGTTCCCAGGCATGCTGATGGTCAGGTTGAGTAGTACAGTACAGGAAAAAGCTTACAGCATCCGGGGATCCCATGCACTCTCCATCCAAGCACAGGCAGAGCGCATGCGTGTTTTACCTCCTAGATCAAACTACATCGGGTGCTTTTACTCTGGTATGGCCGTAAGCAAAAGCTGCGCTACATAATGCTGGTTATATATTGAAGATCGGGGTGGAGCGCTTCCATTGGAAAGAAAAAAGATGCATTTCAAAGGCATACACTGATGTCCAGGATGAGTACAACAGTAATAAATAAAAGCTTACAGCATTCGATGTTGCAAGGCGGTCTACCAGCCTCGTATACTGGGAACCTTGCGTCTTTAACTTCCAAGATCAGACGCTTTCAAACTGGTATGGCCATAATCAACAGTAGCGTTCCATAATGCTGGTTATAAATTGAAGTTCGGGTGGGTCGCTAACAATGGAAAGGATAAAGATTCAGTTCCCAGCCATGCAATGATGGTCAGGTGGCGTACTTACAGTACAGGAAAAAGCTTACAGCATCCGGGGATCCCAGCACTCCCATCCAAGAACTGGCAGAGCGCATGCGTGTTTTACCTCCTAGATCAAACTACATCGGGTGCTTTTACTCTGGTATGGCCGTAAGCAAAAGCTGCGCTACATAATGCTGGTTATATATTGAAGATCGGGGTGGAGCGCTTCCATTGGAAAGAAAAAAGATGCATTTCAAAGGCATACACTGATGTCCAGGATGAGTACAACAGTAATAAATAAAAGCTTACAGCATTCGATGTTGCAAGGCGGTCTACCAGCCTCGTATACTGGGCGAACCTTGCGTCTTTAACTTCCAAGATCAGACGCTTTCAAACTGGTATGGCCATAATCAACAGTAGCGTTCCATAATGCTGGTTATAAATTGAAGTTCGGGTGGGTCGCTAACAATGGAAAGGATAAAGATTCAGTTCCCAGCCATGCAATGATGGTCAGGTGGCGTACTTACAGTACAGGAAAAAAGCTTACAGCATCCGGGGATCCCAGGCAGCCTCCCATCCAAGAACTGGCAGAGCGCATGCGTGTTTTACCTCCTAGATCAAACTACATCGGGTGCTTTTACTCTGGTATGGCCGTAAGCAAAAGCTGCGCTACATAATGCTGGTTATATATTGAAGATCGGGTGGAGCGCTTCCATTGGAAAGAAAAAGATGCATTTCAAAGGCATACACTGATGTCCAGGATGAGTACAACAGTAATAAATAAAAGCTTACAGCATTCGATGTTGCAAGGCGGTCTACCAGCCTCGTATACTGGGCGAACCTTGCGTCTTTAACTTCCAAGATCAGACGCTTTCAAACTGGTATGGCCATAATCAACAGTAGCGTTCCATAATGCTGGTTATAAATTGAAGTTCGGGTGGGTCGCTAACAATGGAAAGGATAAAGATGCAGTTCCCAGGCATACGCTGATGGTCAGGTTGAGTAGTACAGTATAGGAAAATAGCTTCCAGCATCCGGGGATCCCATGCACTCTCACATCCAAGCACAGGCAGAGCGCATGCGCGTTTTACCTCCTAGATCAAACTACATCGGGTGCTTTTACTCTGGTATGGCCGTAAGCAAAAGCTGCGCTACATAATGCTGGTTATATATTGAAGATCGGGGTGGAGCGCTTCCATTGGAAAGAAAAAAGATGCATTTCAAAGGCATACACTGATGTCCAGGATGAGTACAACAGTAATAAATAAAAGCTTACAGCATTCGATGTTGCAAGGCGGTCTACCAGCCTCGTATACTGGGCGAACCTTGCGTCTTTAACTTCCAAGATCAGACGCTTTCAAACTGGTATGGCCATAATCAACAGTAGCGTTCCATAATGCTGGTTATAAATTGAAGTTCGGGTGGGTCGCTAACAATGGAAGGATAAAGATTCAGTTCCCAGCCATGCAATGATGGTCAGGTGGCGTACTTACAGTACAGGAAAAAAGCTTACAGCATCCGGGAATCCCAGGCAGCCTCCCATCCAAGAACAGGCAGAGCGCATGCGTGTTTTACCTCCTAGATCAAACTACATCGGGTGCTTTTACTCTGGTATGGCCGTAAGCAAAAGCTGCGCTACATAATGCTGGTTATATATTGAAGATCGGGTGGAGCGCTTCCATTGGAAAGGAAAAAGATGCATTTCAAAGGCATACACTGATGTCCAGGATGAGTACAACAGTAATAAATAAAAGCTTACAGCATTCGATGTTGCAAGGCGGTCTACCAGCCTCGTATACTGGGCGAACCTTGCGTCTTTAACTTCCAAGATCAGACGCTTTCAAACTGGTATGGCCATAATCAACAGTAGCGTTCCATAATGCTGGTTATAAATTGAAGTTCGGGTGGGTCGCTAACAATGGAAAGGGTTAAAGATTCAGTTCCCAGCCATGCAATGATGGTCAGGTGGCGTACTTACAGTACAGGAAAAAGCTTACAGCATCCGGGGATCCCAGTCAGCCTCCCATCCAAGAACTGGCAGAGCGCATGCGTGTTTTACCTCCTAGATCAAACTACATCGGGTGCTTTTACTCTGGTATGGCCGTAAGCAAAAGCTGCGCTACATAATGCTGGTTATATATTGAAGATCGGGGTGGAGCGCTTCCATTGGAAAGAAAAAAGATGCATTTCAAAGGCATACACTGATGTCCAGGATGAGTACAACAGTAATAAATAAAAGCTTACAGCATTCGATGTTGCAAGGCGGTCTACCAGCCTCGTATACTGGGCGAACCTTGCGTCTTTAACTTCCAAGATCAGACGCTTTCAAACTGGTATGGCCATAATCAACAGTAGCGTTCCATAATGCTGGTTATAAATTGAAGTTCGGGTGGGTCGCTAACAATGATAAAGGATAAAGATTCAGTTCCCAGCCATGCAATGATGGTCAGGTGGCGTACTTACAGTACAGGAAAAAAGCTTACAGCATCCGGGGATCCCAGGCAGCCTCCCATCCAAGAACTGGCAGAGCGCATGCGTGTTTTACCTCCTAGATCAAACTACATCGGGTGCTTTTACTCTGGTATGGCCGTAAGCAAAAGCTGCGCTACATAATGCTGGTTATATATTGAAGATCGGGTGGAGCGCTTCCATTGGAAAGAAAAAGATGCATTTCAAAGGCATACACTGATGTCCAGGATGAGTACAACAGTAATAAATAAAAGCTTACAGCATTCGATGTTGCAAGGCGGTCTACCAGCCTCGTATACTGGGCGAACCTTGCGTCTTTAACTTCCAAGATCAGACGCTTTCAAACTGGTATGGCCATAATCAACAGTAGCGTTCCATAATGCTGGTTATAAATTGAAGTTCGGGTGGGTCGCTAACAATGGAAAGGATAAAGATTCAGTTCCCAGGCATGCAATGATGGTCAGGTTGAGTAGTACAGTACAGGAAAAAGCTTACAGCATCCGGGGATCCCATGCACTCCCATCCAAGCACAGGCAGAGCGCATGCGTGTTTTACCTCCTAGATCAAACTACATCGGGTGCTTTTACTCTGGTATGGCCGTAAGCAAAAGCTGCGCTACATAATGCTGGTTATATATTGAAGATCGGGGTGGAGCGCTTCCATTGGAAAGAAAAAAGATGCATTTCAAAGGCATACACTGATGTCCAGGATGAGTACAACAGTAATAAATAAAAGCTTACAGCATTCGATGTTGCAAGGCGGTCTACCAGCCTCGTATACTGGGCGAACCTTGCGTCTTTAACTTCCAAGATCAGACGCTTTCAAACTGGTATGGCCATAATCAACAGTAGCGTTCCATAATGCTGGTTATAAATTGAAGTTCGGGTGGGTCGCTAACAATGGAAAGGATAAAGATTCAGTTCCCAGCCATGCAATGATGGTCAGGTGGCGTACAGTACAGGAAAAAAAGCTTACAGCATCCGGGGATCCCAGGCAGCCTCCCATCCAAGAACTGGCAGAGCGCATGCGTGTTTACCTCCTAGATCAAACTACATCGGGTGCTTTTACTCTGGTATGGCCGTAAGCAAAAGCTGCGCTACATAATGCTGGTTATATATTGAAGATCGGGTGGAGCGCTTCCATTGGAAAGAAAAAAGATGCATTTCAAAGGCATACACTGATGTCCAGGATGAGTACAACAGTAATAAATAAAAGCTTACAGCATTCGATGTTGCAAGGCGGTCTACCAGCCTCGTATACTGGGCGAACCTTGCGTCTTTAACTTCCAAGATCAGACGCTTTCAAACTGGTATGGCCATAATCAACAGTAGCGTTCCATAATGCTGGTTATAAATTGAAGTTCGGGTGGGTCGCTAACAATGGAAAGGATAAAGATGCAGTTCCCAGGCATGCTGATGGTCAGGTTGAGTAGTACAGTATAGGAAAATAGCTTACAGCATCCGGGGATCCCATGCACTCTCCATCCAAGCACAGGCAGAGCGCATGCGTGTTTTACCTCCTAGATCAAACTACATCGGGTGCTTTTACTCTGGTATGGCCGTAAGCAAAAGCTGCGCTACATAATGCTGGTTATATATTGAAGATCGGGGTGGAGCGCTTCCATTGGAAAGAAAAAAGATGCATTTCAAAGGCATACACTGATGTCCAGGATGAGTACAACAGTAATAAATAAAAGCTTACAGCATTCGATGTTGCAAGGCGGTCTACCAGCCTCGTATACTGGGCGAACCTTGCGTCTTTAACTTCCAAGATCAGACGCTTTCAAACTGGTATGGCCATAATCAACAGTAGCGTTCCATAATGCTGGTTATAAATTGAAGTTCGGGTGGGTCGCTAACAATGGAAAGGATAAAGATTCAGTTCCCAGCCATGCAATGATGGTCAGGTGGCGTACTTACAGTACAGGAAAAAAGCTTACAGCATCCGGGGATCCCAGGCAGCCTCCCATCCAAGAACTGGCAGAGCGCATGCGTGTTTACCTCCTAGATCAAACTACATCGGGTGCTTTTACTCTGGTATGGCCGTAAGCAAAAGCTGCGCTACATAATGCTGGTTATATATTGAAGATCGGGTGGAGCGCTTCCATTGGAAAGAAAAAGATGCATTTCAAAGGCATACACTGATGTCCAGGATGAGTACAACAGTAATAAATAAAAGCTTACAGCATTCGATGTTGCAAGGCGGTCTACCAGCCTCGTATACTGGGCGAACCTTGCGTCTTTAACTTCCAAGATCAGACGCTTTCAAACTGGTATGGCCATAATCAACAGTAGCGTTCCATAATGCTGGTTATAAATTGAAGTTCGGGTGGGTCGCTAACAATGGAAAGGATAAAGATGCAGTTCCCAGGCATGCGCTGATGGTCAGGTTGAGTAGTACAGTACAGGAAAAAGCTTACAGCATCCGGGGATCCCATGCACTCTCCATCCAAGCACAGGCAGAGCGCATGCGCGTTTTACCTCCTAGATCAAACTACATCGGGTGCTTTTACTCTGGTATGGCCGTAAGCAAAAGCTGCGCTACATAATGCTGGTTATATATTGAAGATCGGGGTGGAGCGCTTCCATTGGAAAGAAAAAAGATGCATTTCAAAGGCATACACTGATGTCCAGGATGAGTACAACAGTAATAAATAAAAGCTTACAGCATTCGATGTTGCAAGGCGGTCTACCAGCCTCGTATACTGGGCGAACCTTGCGTCTTTAACTTCCAAGATCAGACGCTTTCAAACTGGTATGGCCATAATCAACAGTAGCGTTCCATAATGCTGGTTATAAATTGAAGTTCGGGTGGGTCGCTAACAATGGAAAGGATAAAGATTCAGTTCCCAGCCATGCAATGATGGTCAGGTGGCGTACTTACAGTACAGGAAAAAAGCTTACAGCATCCGGGGATCCCAGGCAGCCTCCCATCCAAGAACTGGCAGAGCGCATGCGTGTTTTACCTCCTAGATCAAACTACATCGGGTGCTTTTACTCTGGTATGGCCGTAAGCAAAAGCTGCGCTACATAATGCTGGTTATATATTGAAGATCGGGTGGAGTGCTTCCATTGGAAAGAAAAAGATGCATTTCAAAGGCATACACTGATGTCCAGGATGAGTACAACAGTAATAAATAAAAGCTTACAGCATTCGATGTTGCAAGGCGGTCTACCAGCCTCGTATACTGGGCGAACCTTGCGTCTTTAACTTCCAAGATCAGACGCTTTCAAACTGGTATGGCCATAATCAACAGTAGCGTTCCATAATGCTGGTTATAAATTGAAGTTCGGGTGGGTCGCTAACAATGGAAAGGATAAAGATTCAGTTCCCAGCCATGCAATGATGGTCAGGTGGCGTACTTACAGTACAGGAAAAAAGCTTACAGCATCCGGGGATCCCAGGCAGCCTCCCATCCAAGAACTGGCAGAGCGCATGCGTGTTTTACCTCCTAGATCAAACTACATCGGGTGCTTTTACTCTGGTATGGCCGTAAGCAAAAGCTGCGCTACATAATGCTGGTTATATATTGAAGATCGGGGTGGAGCGCTTCCATTGGAAAGAAAAAAGATGCATTTCAAAGGCATACACTGATGTCCAGGATGAGTACAACAGTAATAAATAAAAGCTTACAGCATTCGATGTTGCAAGGCGGTCTACCAGCCTCGTATACTGGGCGAACCTTGCGTCTTTAACTTCCAAGATCAGACGCTTTCAAACTGGTATGGCCATAATCAACAGTAGCGTTCCATAATGCTGGTTATAAATTGAAGTTCGGGTGGGTCGCTAACAATGGAAAGGATAAAGATTCAGTTCCCAGCATGCTGATGGTCAGGTTGAGTAGTACAGTACAGGAAAAAGCTTACAGCATCCGGGGATCCCATGCACTCTCCCATCCAAGGACAGGCAGAGCGCATGCGTGTTTTACCTCCTAGATCAAACTACATCGGGTGCTTTTACTCTGGTATGGCCGTAAGCAAAAGCTGCGCTACATAATGCTGGTTATATATTGAAGATCGGGTGGAGCGCTTCCATTGGAAAGAAAAAGATGCATTTCAAAGGCATACACTGATGTCCAGGATGAGTACAACAGTAATAAATAAAAGCTTACAGCATTCGATGTTGCAAGGCGGTCTACCAGCCTCGTATACTGGGCGAACCTTGCGTCTTTAACTTCCAAGATCAGACGCTTTCAAACTGGTATGGCCATAATCAACAGTAGCGTTCCATAATGCTGGTTATAAATTGAAGTTCGGGTGGGTCGCTAACAATGGAAAGGATAAAGATTCAGTTCCCAGCCATGCAATGATGGTCAGGTGGCGTACTTACAGTACAGGAAAAAAGCTTACAGCATCCGGGGATCCCATGCACTCTCACATCCAAGCACAGGCAGAGCGCATGCGTGTTTTACCTCCTAGATCAAACTACATCGGGTGCTTTTACTCTGGTATGGCCGTAAGCAAAAGCTGCGCTACATAATGCTGGTTATATATTGAAGATCGGGGTGGAGCGCTTCCATTGGAAAGAAAAAAGATGCATTTCAAAGGCATACACTGATGTCCAGGATGAGTACAACAGTAATAAATAAAAGCTTACAGCATTCGATGTTGCAAGGCGGTCTACCAGCCTCGTATACTGGGCGAACCTTGCGTCTTTAACTTCCAAGATCAGACGCTTTCAAACTGGTATGGCCATAATCAACAGTAGCGTTCCATAATGCTGGTTATAAATTGAAGTTCGGGTGGGTCGCTAACAATGGAAAGGATAAAGATTCAGTTCCCAGCCATGCAATGATGGTCAGGTGGCGTACTTACAGTACAGGAAAAAAGCTTACAGCATCCGGGATCCCAGGCAGCCTCCCATCCAAGAACTGGCAGAGCGCATGCGTGTTTTACCTCCTAGATCAAACTACATCGGGTGCTTTTACTCTGGTATGGCCGTAAGCAAAAGCTGCGCTACATAATGCTGGTTATATATTGAAGATCGGGATGGAGCGCTTCCATTGGAAAGAAAAAAGATGCATTTCAAAGGCATACACTGATGTCCAGGATGAGTACAACAGTAATAAATAAAAGCTTACAGCATTCGATGTTGCAAGGCGGTCTACCAGCCTCGTATACTGGGCGAACCTTGCGTCTTTAACTTCCAAGATCAGACGCTTTCAAACTGGTATGGCCATAATCAACAGTAGCGTTCCATAATGCTGGTTATAAATTGAAGTTCGGGTGGGTCGCTAACAATGGAAGGATAAAGATTCAGTTCCCAGCCATGCAATGATGGTCAGGTGGCGTACTTACAGTACAGGAAAAAAGCTTACAGCATCCGGGGATCCCAGGCAGCCTCCCATCCAAGACTGGCAGAGCGCATGCGTGTTTTACCTCCTAGATCAAACTACATCGGGTGCTTTTACTCTGGTATGGCCGTAAGCAAAAGCTGCGCTACATAATGCTGGTTATATATTGAAGATCGGGTGGAGCGCTTCCATTGGAAAGAAAAAGATGCATTTCAAAGGCATACACTGATGTCCAGGATGAGTACAACAGTAATAAATAAAAGCTTACAGCATTCGATGTTGCAAGGCGGTCTACCAGCCTCGTATACTGGGCGAACCTTGCGTCTTTAACTTCCAAGATCAGACGCTTTCAAACTGGTATGGCCATAATCAACAGTAGCGTTCCATAATGCTGGTTATAAATTGAAGTTCGGGTGGGTCGCTAACAATGGAAAGGATAAAGATGCAGTTCCCAGGCATGCTGATGGTCAGGTTGAGTAGTACAGTATAGGAAAAAGCTTACAGCATCCGGGGATCCCATGCACTCTCCATCCAAGCACAGGCAGAGCGCGTGTTTTACCTCCTAGATCAAACTACATCGGGTGCTTTTACTCTGGTATGGCCGTAAGCAAAAGCTGCGCTACATAATGCTGGTTATATATTGAAGATCGGGGTGGAGCGCTTCCATTGGAAAGAAAAAAGATGCATTTCAAAGGCATACACTGATGTCCAGGATGAGTACAACAGTAATAAATAAAAGCTTACAGCATTCGATGTTGCAAGGCGGTCTACCAGCCTCGTATACTGGGCGAACCTTGCGTCTTTAACTTCCAAGATCAGACGCTTTCAAACTGGTATGGCCATAATCAACAGTAGCGTTCCATAATGCTGGTTATAAATTGAAGTTCGGGTGGGTCGCTAACAATGGAAGGATAAAGATTCAGTTCCCAGCCATGCAATGATGGTCAGGTGGCGTACTTACAGTACAGGAAAAAGCTTACAGCATCCGGGGATCCCAGGCAGCCTCCCATCCAAGAACTGGCAGAGCGCATGCGTGTTTTACCTCCTAGATCAAACTACATCGGGTGCTTTTACTCTGGTATGGCCGTAAGCAAAAGCTGCGCTACATAATGCTGGTTATATATTGAAGATCGGGTGGAGCGCTTCCATTGGAAAGAAAAAGATGCATTTCAAAGGCATACACTGATGTCCAGGATGAGTACAACAGTAATAAATAAAAGCTTACAGCATTCGATGTTGCAAGGCGGTCTACCAGCCTCGTATACTGGGCGAACCTTGCGTCTTTAACTTCCAAGATCAGACGCTTTCAAACTGGTATGGCCATAATCAACAGTAGCGTTCCATAATGCTGGTTATAAATTGAAGTTCGGGTGGGTCGCTAACAATGGAAAGGATAAAGATGCAGTTCCCAGGCATGCGCTGATGGTCAGGTTGAGTAGTACAGTACAGGAAAAAGCTTACAGCATCCGGGGATCCCATGCACTCTCCATCCCAAGCACAGGCAGAGCGCATGCGTGTTTTACCTCCTAGATCAAACTACATCGGGTGCTTTTACTCTGGTATGGCCGTAAGCAAAAGCTGCGCTACATAATGCTGGTTATATATTGAAGATCGGGGTGGAGCGCTTCCATTGGAAAGAAAAAAGATGCATTTCAAAGGCATACACTGATGTCCAGGATGAGTACAACAGTAATAAATAAAAGCTTACAGCATTCGATGTTGCAAGGCGGTCTACCAGCCTCGTATACTGGGCGAACCTTGCGTCTTTAACTTCCAAGATCAGACGCTTTCAAACTGGTATGGCCATAATCAACAGTAGCGTTCCATAATGCTGGTTATAAATTGAAGTTCGGGTGGGTCGCTAACAATGGAAAGGATAAAGATTCAGTTCCCAGCCATGCAATGATGGTCAGGTGGCGTACTTACAGTACAGGAAAAAAGCTTACAGCATCCGGGGATCCCAGGCAGCCTCCCATCCAAGAACTGGCAGAGCGCATGCGTGTTTTACCTCCTAGATCAAACTACATCGGGTGCTTTTACTCTGGTATGGCCGTAAGCAAAAGCTGCGCTACATAATGCTGGTTATATATTGAAGATCGGGTGGAGCGCTTCCATTGGAAAGAAAAAAGATGCATTTCAAAGGCATACACTGATGTCCAGGATGAGTACAACAGTAATAAATAAAAGCTTACAGCATTCGATGTTGCAAGGCGGTCTACCAGCCTCGTATACTGGGCGAACCTTGCGTCTTTAACTTCCAAGATCAGACGCTTTCAAACTGGTATGGCCATAATCAACAGTAGCGTTCCATAATGCTGGTTATAAATTGAAGTTCGGGTGGGTCGCTAACAATGGAAAGGATAAAGATGCAGTTCCCAGGCATGCAATGATGGTCAGGTTGAGTAGTACAGTACAGGAAAAAGCTTACAGCATCCGGGGATCCCATGCACTCTCACATCCAAGCACAGGCAGAGCGCATGCGTGTTTTACCTCCTAGATCAAACTACATCGGGTGCTTTTACTCTGGTATGGCCGTAAGCAAAAGCTGCGCTACATAATGCTGGTTATATATTGAAGATCGGGTGGAGCGCTTCCATTGGAAAGAAAAAGATGCATTTCAAAGGCATACACTGATGTCCAGGATGAGTACAACAGTAATAAATAAAAGCTTACAGCATTCGATGTTGCAAGGCGGTCTACCAGCCTCGTATACTGGGCGAACCTTGCGTCTTTAACTTCCAAGATCAGACGCTTTCAAACTGGTATGGCCATAATCAACAGTAGCGTTCCATAATGCTGGTTATAAATTGAAGTTCGGGTGGGTCGCTAACAATGGAAAGGATAAAGATTCAGTTCCCAGCCATGCAATGATGGTCAGGTGGCGTACTTACAGTACAGGAAAAAAGCTTACAGCATCCGGGGATCCCAGGCAGCCTCCCATCCAAGAACTGGCAGAGCGCATGCGTGTTTTACCTCCTAGATCAAACTACATCGGGTGCTTTTACTCTGGTATGGCCGTAAGCAAAAGCTGCGCTACATAATGCTGGTTATATATTGAAGATCGGGTGGAGCGCTTCCATTGGAAAGAAAAAGATGCATTTCAAAGGCATACACTGATGTCCAGGATGAGTACAACAGTAATAAATAAAAGCTTACAGCATTCGATGTTGCAAGGCGGTCTACCAGCCTCGTATACTGGGCGAACCTTGCGTCTTTAACTTCCAAGATCAGACGCTTTCAAACTGGTATGGCCATAATGATGGTTATAAATTGAAGTTCGGGTGGGTCGCTAACAATGGAAAGGATAAAGATGCAGTTCCCAGGCATGCTGATGGTCAGGTTGAGTAGTACAGTATAGGAAAATAGCTTACAGCATCCGGGGATCCCATGCACTCTCATCCAAGCACTGGCAGAGCGCATGCGTGTTTTACCTCCTAGATCAAACTACATCGGGTGCTTTTACTCTGGTATGGCCGTAAGCAAAAGCTGCGCTACATAATGCTGGTTATATATTGAAGATCGGGGGAGCGCTTCCATTGGAAAGAAAAAGATGCATTTCAAAGGCATACACTGATGTCCAGGATGAGTACAACAGTAATAAATAAAAGCTTACAGCATTCGATGTTGCAAGGCGGTCTACCAGCCTCGTATACTGGGCGAACCTTGCGTCTTTAACTTCCAAGATCAGACGCTTTCAAACTGGTATGGCCATAATCAACAGTAGCGTTCCATAATGCTGGTTATAAATTGAAGTTCGGGAAAGGATTCGGGTGGGTCGCTAACAATGTGGGTCGCTAACAATGGAAAGGATAAAGATTCAGTTCCCAGCCATGCAATGATGGTCAGGTGGCGTACAGTACAGTACAGGAAAAAGCTTACAGCATCCGGGGATCCCAGGCAGCCTCCCATCCAAGAACTGGCAGAGCGCATGCGTGTTTTACCTCCTAGATCAAACTACATCGGGTGCTTTTACTCTGGTATGGCCGTAAGCAAAAGCTGCGCTACATAATGCTGGTTATATATTGAAGATCGGGTGGAGCGCTTCCATTGGAAAAAAAAAGATGCATTTCAAAGGCATACACTGATGTCCAGGATGAGTACAACAGTAATAAATAAAAGCTTACAGCATTCGATGTTGCAAGGCGGTCTACCAGCCTCGTATACTGGGCGAACCTTGCGTCTTTAACTTCCAAGATCAGACGCTTTCAAACTGGTATGGCCATAATCAACAGTAGCGTTCCATAATGCTGGTTATAAATTGAAGTTCGGGTGGGTCGCTAACAATGGAAAGGATAAAGATGCAGTTCCCAGGCATGCGCTGATGGTCAGGTTGAGTAGTACAGTATAGGAAAATAGCTTCCAGCATCCGGGGATCCCATGCACTCTCACATCCAAGCACAGGCAGAGCGCATGCGCGTTTTACCTCCTAGATCAAACTACATCGGGTGCTTTTACTCTGGTATGGCCGTAAGCAAAAGCTGCGCTACATAATGCTGGTTATATATTGAAGATCGGGGTGGAGCGCTTCCATTGGAAAGAAAAAAGATGCATTTCAAAGGCATACACTGATGTCCAGGATGAGTACAACAGTAATAAATAAAAGCTTACAGCATTCGATGTTGCAAGGCGGTCTACCAGCCTCGTATACTGGGCGAACCTTGCGTCTTTAACTTCCAAGATCAGACGCTTTCAAACTGGTATGGCCATAATCAACAGTAGCGTTCCATAATGCTGGTTATAAATTGAAGTTCGGGTGGGTCGCTAACAATGGAAGGATAAAGATTCAGTTCCCAGCCATGCAATGATGGTCAGGTGGCGTACTTACAGTACAGGAAAAAGCTTACAGCATCCGGGGATCCCAGGCAGCCTCCCATCCAAGAACTGGCAGAGCGCATGCGTGTTTTACCTCCTAGATCAAACTACATCGGGTGCTTTTACTCTGGTATGGCCGTAAGCAAAAGCTGCGCTACATAATGCTGGTTATATATTGAAGATCGGGTGGAGCGCTTCCATTGGAAAGAAAAAGATGCATTTCAAAGGCATACACTGATGTCCAGGATGAGTACAACAGTAATAAATAAAAGCTTACAGCATTCGATGTTGCAAGGCGGTCTACCAGCCTCGTATACTGGGCGAACCTTGCGTCTTTAACTTCCAAGATCAGACGCTTTCAAACTGGTATGGCCATAATCAACAGTAGCGTTCCATAATGCTGGTTATAAATTGAAGTTCGGGTGGGTCGCTAACAATGGAAGGATAAAGATTCAGTTCCCAGCCATGCAATGATGGTCAGGTGGCGTATTTACAGTACAGTAGTACAGGAAAAAGCTTACAGCATCCGGGGATCCCAGGCAGCCTCCCATCCAAGAACTGGCAGAGCGCATGCGTGTTTTACCTCCTAGATCAAACTACATCGGGTGCTTTTACTCTGGTATGGCCGTAAGCAAAAGCTGCGCTACATAATGCTGGTTATATATTGAAGATCGGGTGGAGCGCTTCCATTGGAAAGAAAAAAGATGCATTTCAAAGGCATACACTGATGTCCAGGATGAGTACAACAGTAATAAATAAAAGCTTACAGCATTCGATGTTGCAAGGCGGTCTACCAGCCTCGTATACTGGGCGAACCTTGCGTCTTTAACTTCCAAGATCAGACGCTTTCAAACTGGTATGGCCATAATCAACAGTAGCGTTCCATAATGCTGGTTATAAATTGAAGTTCGGGTGGGTCGCTAACAATGGAAAGGATAAAGATGCAGTTCCCAGGCATGCGCTGATGGTCAGGTTGAGTTACAGTACAGGAAAAAGCTTACAGCATCCGGGGATCCCATGCACTCCCATCCAAGCACAGGCAGAGCGCATGCGTGTTTTACCTCCTAGATCAAACTACATCGGGTGCTTTTACTCTGGTATGGCCGTAAGCAAAAGCTGCGCTACATAATGCTGGTTATATATTGAAGATCGGGTGGAGCGCTTCCATTGGAAAGAAAAAAGATGCATTTCAAAGGCATACACTGATGTCCAGGATGAGTACAACAGTAATAAATAAAAGCTTACAGCATTCGATGTTGCAAGGCGGTCTACCAGCCTCGTATACTGGGCGAACCTTGCGTCTTTAACTTCCAAGATCAGACGCTTTCAAACTGGTATGGCCATAATCAACAGTAGCGTTCCATAATGCTGGTTATAAATTGAAGTTCGGGTGGGTCGCTAACAATGGAAAGGATAAAGATTCAGTTCCCAGCCATGCAATGATGGTCAGGTGGCGTACTTACAGTACAGGAAAAAAGCTTACAGCATCCGGGGATCCCAGGCAGCCTCCCATCCAAGAACTGGCAGAGCGCATGCGTGTTTTACCTCCTAGATCAAACTACATCGGGTGCTTTTACTCTGGTATGGCCGTAAGCAAAAGCTGCGCTACATAATGCTGGTTATATATTGAAGATCGGGTGGAGCGCTTCCATTGGAAAAAAAAAGATGCATTTCAAAGGCATACACTGATGTCCAGGATGAGTACAACAGTAATAAATAAAAGCTTACAGCATTCGATGTTGCAAGGCGGTCTACCAGCCTCGTATACTGGGCGAACCTTGCGTCTTTAACTTCCAAGATCAGACGCTTTCAAACTGGTATGGCCATAATCAACAGTAGCGTTCCATAATGCTGGTTATAAATTGAAGTTCGGGTGGGTCGCTAACAATGGAAAGGATAAAGATGCAGTTCCCAGGCATGCTGATGGTCAGGTTGAGTAGTACAGTATAGGAAAATAGCTTACAGCATCCGGGGATCCCATCCGGGACCCATCACCATCCATCCAAGCACAGGCAGAGCGCATGCGTGTTTTACCTCCTAGATCAAACTACATCGGGTGCTTTTACTCTGGTATGGCCGTAAGCAAAAGCTGCGCTACATAATGCTGGTTATATATTGAAGATCGGGGTGGAGCGCTTCCATTGGAAAGAAAAAAGATGCATTTCAAAGGCATACACTGATGTCCAGGATGAGTACAACAGTAATAAATAAAAGCTTACAGCATTCGATGTTGCAAGGCGGTCTACCAGCCTCGTATACTGGGCGAACCTTGCGTCTTTAACTTCCAAGATCAGACGCTTTCAAACTGGTATGGCCATAATCAACAGTAGCGTTCCATAATGCTGGTTATAAATTGAAGTTCGGGTGGGTCGCTAACAATGGAAGGATAAAGATTCAGTTCCCAGCCATGCAATGATGGTCAGGTGCGTACTTACAGTACAGGAAAAAGCTTACAGCATCCGGGGATCCCAGGCAGCCTCCCATCCAAGAACTGGCAGAGCGCATGCGTGTTTTACCTCCTAGATCAAACTACATCGGGTGCTTTTACTCTGGTATGGCCGTAAGCAAAAGCTGCGCTACATAATGCTGGTTATATATTGAAGATCGGGTGGAGCGCTTCCATTGGAAAGAAAAAGATGCATTTCAAAGGCATACACTGATGTCCAGGATGAGTACAACAGTAATAAATAAAAGCTTACAGCATTCGATGTTGCAAGGCGGTCTACCAGCCTCGTATACTGGGCGAACCTTGCGTCTTTAACTTCCAAGATCAGACGCTTTCAAACTGGTATGGCCATAATCAACAGTAGCGTTCCATAATGCTGGTTATAAATTGAAGTTCGGGTGGGTCGCTAACAATGGAAAGGATAAAGATGCAGTTCCCAGGCATGCAATGATGGTCAGGTTGAGTAGTACAGTATAGGAAAAAGCTTACAGCATCCGGGGATCCCATGCACTCCATCCAAGCACAGGCAGAGCGCATGCGTGTTTTACCTCCTAGATCAAACTACATCGGGTGCTTTTACTCTGGTATGGCCGTAAGCAAAAGCTGCGCTACATAATGCTGGTTATATATTGAAGATCGGGGTGGAGCGCTTCCATTGGAAAGAAAAAAGATGCATTTCAAAGGCATACACTGATGTCCAGGATGAGTACAACAGTAATAAATAAAAGCTTACAGCATTCGATGTTGCAAGGCGGTCTACCAGCCTCGTATACTGGGCGAACCTTGCGTCTTTAACTTCCAAGATCAGACGCTTTCAAACTGGTATGGCCATAATCAACAGTAGCGTTCCATAATGCTGGTTATAAATTGAAGTTCGGGTGGGTCGCTAACAATGTACAGGATAAAGATTCAGTTCCCAGCCATGCAATGATGGTCAGGTGGCGTACTTACAGTACAGGAAAAAAGCTTACAGCATCCGGGATCCCAGGCAGCCTCCCATCCAAGACTGGCAGAGCGGATGCGTGTTTTGCCTCCTAGATCAAACTACATCGGGTGCTTTTACTCTGGTATGGCCGTAAGCAAAATGCTGCGCTACATAATGCTGGTTATATATTGAAGATCGGGGTGGAGCGCTTCCATTGGAAAGAAAAAGATGCATTTCAAAGGCATACACTGATGTCCAGGATGAGTACAACAGTAATAAATAAAAGCTTACAGCATTCGATGTTGCAAGGCGGTCTACCAGCCTCGTATACTGGGCGAACCTTGCGTCTTTAACTTTTAACTTTCAAGATCAGACGCTTTCAAACTGGTATGGCCATAATCAACAGTAGCGTTCCATAATGCTGGTTATAAATTGAAGTTCGGGTGGGTCGCTAACAATGGAAAGGATAAAGATTCAGTTCCCAGCCATGCAATGATGGTCAGGTGGCGTACTACAGTACAGGAAAAAGCTTACAGCATCCGGGGATCCCAGGCACCTCCCATCCAAGGCTGGCAGAGCGCATGCGTGTTTTACCTCCTAGATCAAACTACATCGGGTGCTTTTACTCTGGTATGGCCGTAAGCAAAAGCTGCGCTACATAATGCTGGTTATATATTGAAGATCGGGGTGGAGCGCTTCCATTGGAAAGAAAAAAGATGCATTTCAAAGGCATACACTGATGTCCAGGATGAGTACAACAGTAATAAATAAAAGCTTACAGCATTCGATGTTGCAAGGCGGTCTACCAGCCTCGTATACTGGGCGAACCTTGCGTCTTTAACTTCCAAGATCAGACGCTTTCAAACTGGTATGGCCATAATCAACAGTAGCGTTCCATAATGCTGGTTATAAATTGAAGTTCGGGTGGGTCGCTAACAATGGAAAGGATAAAGATTCAGTTCCCAGCCATGCAATGATGGTCAGGTGGCGTACTTACAGTACAGGAAAAAGCTTACAGCATCCGGGGATCCCAGTCAGCCTCCCATCCAAGAACTGGCAGAGCGCATGCGTGTTTTACCTCCTAGATCAAACTACATCGGGTGCTTTTACTCTGGTATGGCCGTAAGCAAAAGCTGCGCTACATAATGCTGGTTATATATTGAAGATCGGGGTGGAGCGCTTCCATTGGAAAGAAAAAAGATGCATTTCAAAGGCATACACTGATGTCCAGGATGAGTACAACAGTAATAAATAAAAGCTTACAGCATTCGATGTTGCAAGGCGGTCTACCAGCCTCGTATACTGGGCGAACCTTGCGTCTTTAACTTCCAAGATCAGACGCTTTCAAACTGGTATGGCCATAATCAACAGTAGCGTTCCATAATGCTGGTTATAAATTGAAGTTCGGGTGGGTCGCTAACAATGGAAAGGATAAAGATTCAGTTCCCAGGCATGCTGATGGTCAGGTTGAGTAGTACAGTACAGGAAAAAGCTTACAGCATCCGGGGATCCCATGCACTCTCTCCCATCCAAGCACTGGCAGAGCGCATGCGTGTTTTACCTCCTAGATCAAACTACATCGGGTGCTTTTACTCTGGTATGGCCGTAAGCAAAAGCTGCGCTACATAATGCTGGTTATATATTGAAGATCGGGGTGGAGCGCTTCCATTGGAAAGAAAAAAGATGCATTTCAAAGGCATACACTGATGTCCAGGATGAGTACAACAGTAATAAATAAAAGCTTACAGCATTCGATGTTGCAAGGCGGTCTACCAGCCTCGTATACTGGGCGAACCTTGCGTCTTTAACTTCCAAGATCAGACGCTTTCAAACTGGTATGGCCATAATCAACAGTAGCGTTCCATAATGCTGGTTATAAATTGAAGTTCGGGTGGGTCGCTAACAATGGAAAGGATAAAGATTCAGTTCCCAGCCATGCAATGATGGTCAGGTGGCGTACTTACAGTACAGGAAAAAGCTTACAGCATCCGGGGATCCCAGGCAGCCTCCCATCCAAGATCTGGCAGAGCGCATGCGTGTTTTACCTCCTAGATCAAACTACATCGGGTGCTTTTACTCTGGTATGGCCGTAAGCAAAAGCTGCGCTACATAATGCTGGTTATATATTGAAGATCGGGGTGGAGCGCTTCCATTGGAAAGAAAAAAGATGCATTTCAAAGGCATACACTGATGTCCAGGATGAGTACAACAGTAATAAATAAAAGCTTACAGCATTCGATGTTGCAAGGCGGTCTACCAGCCTCGTATACTGGGCGAACCTTGCGTCTTTAACTTCCAAGATCAGACGCTTTCAAACTGGTATGGCCATAATCAACAGTAGCGTTCCATAATGCTGGTTATAAATTGAAGTTCGGGTGGGTCGCTAACAATGGAAAGGATAAAGATTCAGTTCCCAGGCATGCAATGATGGTCAGGTTGAGTACTACAGTACAGGAAAAAGCTTACAGCATCCGGGGATCCCAGGCACTCTCCATCCAAGACTGGCAGAGCGCATGCGTGTTTTACCTCCTAGATCAAACTACATCGGGTGCTTTTACTCTGGTATGGCCGTAAGCAAAAGCTGCGCTACATAATGCTGGTTATATATTGAAGATCGGGGTGGAGCGCTTCCATTGGAAAGAAAAAAGATGCATTTCAAAGGCATACACTGATGTCCAGGATGAGTACAACAGTAATAAATAAAAGCTTACAGCATTCGATGTTGCAAGGCGGTCTACCAGCCTCGTATACTGGGCGAACCTTGCGTCTTTAACTTCCAAGATCAGACGCTTTCAAACTGGTATGGCCATAATCAACAGTAGCGTTCCATAATGCTGGTTATAAATTGAAGTTCGGGTGGGTCGCTAACAATGGAAAGGATAAAGATTCAGTTCCCAGCCATGCAATGATGGTCAGGTGGCGTACTTACAGTACAGGAAAAAAGCTTACAGCATCCGGGGATCCCAGGCAGCCTCCCATCCAAGACTGGCAGAGCGCATGCGTGTTTTACCTCCTAGATCAAACTACATCGGGTGCTTTTACTCTGGTATGGCCGTAAGCAAAAGCTGCGCTACATAATGCTGGTTATATATTGAAGATCGGGTGGAGCGCTTCCATTGGAAAGAAAAAGATGCATTTCAAAGGCATACACTGATGTCCAGGATGAGTACAACAGTAATAAATAAAAGCTTACAGCATTCGATGTTGCAAGGCGGTCTACCAGCCTCGTATACTGGGCGAACCTTGCGTCTTTAACTTCCAAGATCAGACGCTTTCAAACTGGTATGGCCATAATCAACAGTAGCGTTCCATAATGCTGGTTATAAATTGAAGTTCGGGTGGGTCGCTAACAATGGAAAGGATAAAGATGCAGTTCCCAGGCATGCGCTGATGGTCAGGTTGAGTAGTACAGTATAGGAAAATAGCTTCCAGCATCCGGGGATCCCATGCACTCTCACATCCAAGCACAGGCAGAGCGCATGCGCGTTTTACCTCCTAGATCAAACTACATCGGGTGCTTTTACTCTGGTATGGCCGTAAGCAAAAGCTGCGCTACATAATGCTGGTTATATATTGAAGATCGGGGTGGAGCGCTTCCATTGGAAAGAAAAAAGATGCATTTCAAAGGCATACACTGATGTCCAGGATGAGTACAACAGTAATAAATAAAAGCTTACAGCATTCGATGTTGCAAGGCGGTCTACCAGCCTCGTATACTGGGCGAACCTTGCGTCTTTAACTTCCAAGATCAGACGCTTTCAAACTGGTATGGCCATAATCAACAGTAGCGTTCCATAATGCTGGTTATAAATTGAAGTTCGGGTGGGTCGCTAACAATGGAAGGATAAAGATTCAGTTCCCAGCCATGCAATGATGGTCAGGTGGCGTACTTACAGTACAGGAAAAAAGCTTACAGCATCCGGGGATCCCAGGCAGCCTCCCATCCAAGAACTGGCAGAGCGCATGCGTGTTTTACCTCCTAGATCAAACTACATCGGGTGCTTTTACTCTGGTATGGCCGTAAGCAAAAGCTGCGCTACATAATGCTGGTTATATATTGAAGATCGGGTGGAGCGCTTCCATTGGAAAGAAAAAGATGCATTTCAAAGGCATACACTGATGTCCAGGATGAGTACAACAGTAATAAATAAAAGCTTACAGCATTCGATGTTGCAAGGCGGTCTACCAGCCTCGTATACTGGGCGAACCTTGCGTCTTTAACTTCCAAGATCAGACGCTTTCAAACTGGTATGGCCATAATCAACAGTAGCGTTCCATAATGCTGGTTATAAATTGAAGTTCGGGTGGGTCGCTAACAATGGAAAGGATAAAGATGCAGTTCCCAGGCATACGCTGATGGTCAGGTTGAGTAGTACAGTATAGGAAAATAGCTTCCAGCATCCGGGGATCCCATGCACCTCACATCCAAGCACAGGCAGAGCGCATGCGTGTTTTACCTCCTAGATCAAACTACATCGGGTGCTTTTACTCTGGTATGGCCGTAAGCAAAAGCTGCGCTACATAATGCTGGTTATATATTGAAGATCGGGGTGGAGCGCTTCCATTGGAAAGAAAAAAGATGCATTTCAAAGGCATACACTGATGTCCAGGATGAGTACAACAGTAATAAATAAAAGCTTACAGCATTCGATGTTGCAAGGCGGTCTACCAGCCTCGTATACTGGGCGAACCTTGCGTCTTTAACTTCCAAGATCAGACGCTTTCAAACTGGTATGGCCATAATCAACAGTAGCGTTCCATAATGCTGGTTATAAATTGAAGTTCGGGTGGGTCGCTAACAATGTACAGGATAAAGATTCAGTTCCCAGCCATGCAATGATGGTCAGGTGGCGTACTTACAGTACAGGAAAAAGCTTACAGCATCCGGGGATCCCAGGCAGCCTCCCATCCAAGAACTGGCAGAGCGCATGCGTGTTTTACCTCCTAGATCAAACTACATCGGGTGCTTTTACTCTGGTATGGCCGTAAGCAAAAGCTGCGCTACATAATGCTGGTTATATATTGAAGATCGGGGTGGAGCGCTTCCATTGGAAAGAAAAAAGATGCATTTCAAAGGCATACACTGATGTCCAGGATGAGTACAACAGTAATAAATAAAAGCTTACAGCATTCGATGTTGCAAGGCGGTCTACCAGCCTCGTATACTGGGCGAACCTTGCGTCTTTAACTTCCAAGATCAGACGCTTTCAAACTGGTATGGCCATAATCAACAGTAGCGTTCCATAATGCTGGTTATAAATTGAAGTTCGGGTGGGTCGCTAACAATGGAAAGGATAAAGATGCAGTTCCCAGGCATGCGCTGATGGTCAGGTTGAGTAGTACAGTACAGGAAAAAGCTTCCAGCATCCGGGGATCCCATGCACTCTCCCATCCAAGCACAGGCAGAGCGCATGCGTGTTTTACCTCCTAGATCAAACTACATCGGGTGCTTTTACTCTGGTATGGCCGTAAGCAAAAGCTGCGCTACATAATGCTGGTTATATATTGAAGATCGGGTGGAGCGCTTCCATTGGAAAGAAAAAGATGCATTTCAAAGGCATACACTGATGTCCAGGATGAGTACAACAGTAATAAATAAAAGCTTACAGCATTCGATGTTGCAAGGCGGTCTACCAGCCTCGTATACTGGGCGAACCTTGCGTCTTTAACTTCCAAGATCAGACGCTTTCAAACTGGTATGGCCATAATCAACAGTAGCGTTCCATAATGCTGGTTATAAATTGAAGTTCGGGTGGGTCGCTAACAATGGAAAGGATAAAGATTCAGTTCCCAGCCATGCAATGATGGTCAGGTGGAGTACTACAGTACAGGAAAAAGCTTACAGCATCCGGGGATCCCAGGCACTCCTCCATCCAAGAACTGGCAGAGCGCATGCGTGTTTTACCTCCTAGATCAAACTACATCGGGTGCTTTTACTCTGGTATGGCCGTAAGCAAAAGCTGCGCTACATAATGCTGGTTATATATTGAAGATCGGGGTGGAGCGCTTCCATTGGAAAGAAAAAAGATGCATTTCAAAGGCATACACTGATGTCCAGGATGAGTACAACAGTAATAAATAAAAGCTTACAGCATTCGATGTTGCAAGGCGGTCTACCAGCCTCGTATACTGGGCGAACCTTGCGTCTTTAACTTCCAAGATCAGACGCTTTCAAACTGGTATGGCCATAATCAACAGTAGCGTTCCATAATGCTGGTTATAAATTGAAGTTCGGGTGGGTCGCTAACAATGGAAAGGATAAAGATTCAGTTCCCAGCCATGCAATGATGGTCAGGTGGCGTACTTACAGTACAGGAAAAAAGCTTACAGCATCCGGGGATCCCAGGCAGCCTCCCATCCAAGAACTGGCAGAGCGCATGCGTGTTTTACCTCCTAGATCAAACTACATCGGGTGCTTTTACTCTGGTATGGCCGTAAGCAAAAGCTGCGCTACATAATGCTGGTTATATATTGAAGATCGGGTGGAGCGCTTCCATTGGAAAGAAAAAGATGCATTTCAAAGGCATACACTGATGTCCAGGATGAGTACAACAGTAATAAATAAAAGCTTACAGCATTCGATGTTGCAAGGCGGTCTACCAGCCTCGTATACTGGGCGAACCTTGCGTCTTTAACTTCCAAGATCAGACGCTTTCAAACTGGTATGGCCATAATCAACAGTAGCGTTCCATAATGCTGGTTATAAATTGAAGTTCGGGTGGGTCGCTAACAATGGAAAGGATAAAGATTCAGTTCCCAGCCATGCAATGATGGTCAGGTGGCGTACTTACAGTACAGGAAAAAGCTTACAGCATCCGGGGATCCCAGTCAGCCTCCCATCCAAGAACTGGCAGAGCGCATGCGTGTTTTACCTCCTAGATCAAACTACATCGGGTGCTTTTACTCTGGTATGGCCGTAAGCAAAAGCTGCGCTACATAATGCTGGTTATATATTGAAGATCGGGGTGGAGCGCTTCCATTGGAAAGAAAAAAGATGCATTTCAAAGGCATACACTGATGTCCAGGATGAGTACAACAGTAATAAATAAAAGCTTACAGCATTCGATGTTGCAAGGCGGTCTACCAGCCTCGTATACTGGGCGAACCTTGCGTCTTTAACTTCCAAGATCAGACGCTTTCAAACTGGTATGGCCATAATCAACAGTAGCGTTCCATAATGCTGGTTATAAATTGAAGTTCGGGTGGGTCGCTAACAATGGAAAGGATAAAGATGCAGTTCCCAGGCATGCAATGATGGTCAGGTTGAGTAGTACAGTATAGGAAAAAGCTTACAGCATCCGGGGATCCCATGCACTCTCCATCCAAGCACAGGCAGAGCGCATGCGTGTTTTACCTCCTAGATCAAACTACATCGGGTGCTTTTACTCTGGTATGGCCGTAAGCAAAAGCTGCGCTACATAATGCTGGTTATATATTGAAGATCGGGGTGGAGCGCTTCCATTGGAAAGAAAAAAGATGCATTTCAAAGGCATACACTGATGTCCAGGATGAGTACAACAGTAATAAATAAAAGCTTACAGCATTCGATGTTGCAAGGCGGTCTACCAGCCTCGTATACTGGGCGAACCTTGCGTCTTTAACTTCCAAGATCAGACGCTTTCAAACTGGTATGGCCATAATCAACAGTAGCGTTCCATAATGCTGGTTATAAATTGAAGTTCGGGTGGGTCGCTAA
>NW_024383025.1:0-5278 GCF_016835505.1 Polypterus senegalus | reverse complement strand
GTGCGAAAATTGCCGATGCCCAAGATGTCGCCGCTTCACACTGCGGTACTGCCCTGGGCAATGGCCCATGTCCTTCATATCAAAACCGCCACTGCTTCCATGCAATAACATGCAATGCTTATGAATTGTGTTCTTCATCCTCTTCATCTCTTCCCACTGTATTTGGGTTGATACTGCTGCACAACACTCTTCATTCATTCCTGCTCATGCAACTGAAGGATTTCACACCACATTTAAAGAATGCAGCCTCCTAAGGAAGAGAACTTGCTTCTACTGTCTCTTATATAATTCCTTTGCGTTCTGAGACTAGTCCAACCAGTCATTAATGTGGACCCTCCCAAGTATTTAGTTCTAGAACCATCTCTATGTCCACTCCTTTACTAGTGCTCGGACAAAGAGGCTGGTTCGGTGTGATGAAAGTCAATCACCAGTTTCTTAGTTTCTGCTGATGTTATATTTGCAGACCAATTCTTTGTGCACAAGAAACAAAAGTTCTCCACCTAATTCTGTCTTATCCTCTTTATCAATACAAACACATAAGTGTAGAATCATCTGTGAATTTCTGTATGTGACATGACCCTGGTGTTCTATCTGAAATCAAAAGGTGTACAGAGTAAAAATTCAAGAGTGAATAAGCAAAGTCCCATAATTTTACTTCTAAGACACAACTAATTTATAAATAGAGATCTGATATTCTGAGCTAGTAGTGGTACCACTGAATCATGCCACAATTTCAAGACTCAGATAACAGCAGCTGTTGTAGCAGTCAAAATGGATAAGATGCTAAAAGTGAACTTCAGATATCCTTACCAGTAATGGAATTAGAAAAATGTTCACAAAGTCAGTTTCATATATGCTATTATTTCAAATCTAAAGGTGGGGCTGGCGCCTGCCTGGGGTTTGTTTCCTGCCTTACCCAATTTTTCTATACCTACAGTTGTGTTTGAAAGTTTGTGAACCCTTTAGAATTTTCTTATATTTCTGCATAAATAGACCTAAACATCATCAGATTTTCACTCAAGTCCTAAAAGTAGATAAAGAGAAACCAGTTAAACAAAATGAGACAAAAATATTATAATTATGGTCATTTATTTATTCAGGAAAATGATTAATTATTATATATTTGTGAGTGGCAAAAGTATGTGAACCTCTAGGATTAGCAGTTAGTCTGAAGGTGAAATTAGAGTCAGGTGTTTTCAATCAATGGATGACAATCAGTGTGAGTGGGCACCCTGTGTTATTTAAAGAACAGGATCTATCAAAGTCTGCTCTTCACAAACACATGTTTGTGGAAGTGTAACATGGCACCTAACAAAGGGGATTTCTGATGACCTCAGAAAAAAGAGTTGTTGATGCTCATCAGGCTGGTAAAGGTTACAAAACCATCTCTAAAGAGTTTGGACTCCACCAATCCACAGACAGATTGTGTACAAATGACGTAAATTCAAGACCATTGTTACCCTCCCCAGGAGTGGTCAACCAAAACGATCACTCCAAGAGCGAGGCGTGTAATAGTCGGCGAGGTCACAAAGGACCACAGGGTAACTTCTAAGCATCTGAAGGCCTCTCTCACATTGGCTAATGTTCATTTTCATGAGTCCACCACCAGGAGAACACTGAACAACAATGGTGTGCATGGCAGGGTTGCAAGAAGAAAGCCACTGCTCTCCAAAAAAAACATTGCTGCTCGTCTGCAGTTTGCTAAAGATCACGTGGACAAACCAGAAGGCTATTGGAAAAATGTTTTGTGGACGGATAAGACCAATATAGAAATTTTTGGTTTAAATGAAAAGCGTCATGTTTGGAGAAAGGAAAATACTGCATTCCAGCATAAGAACCTTATCCCATCTGTGAAACATGGTGGTGGTAGTATCATGGTTTGGGCCTGTTTTGCTGCATCTAGGCCAGGAGAGCTTGCCTTTATTGATGGAACAATGAATTCTGAATTATATCAGAGAATTCTAAAGGAAAATGTCAGGACATCTGTCCATGAACTGAATCTCAAGAGAAGGTGGGTCATGCAGCAAGACAACGACCCAAGCACACAAGTCGCTTGTACCAAAGAATGGTTAAAGAAGAATAAAGTTACTGTTTTGCAATGGCCAAGTCAAAGTCCTGACCTTAATCCAATCAAAATGTTGTGGAAGGACCTGAAGCGAGCGGTTAATGTGAGGAAACCCACCAACATCCCAGAGTTGAAGCTGTTCTGTACGGAGAAAGGGTTAAAATTCCTCCAAGCCGGTGTGCAGGAATGATCAAATGTTACTGGAAATGTTTAGTTGCAGTTATTGCTGCAAAGGGGGGTCACACCAGATACTGAAAGCAAAGGTTCACATACTTTTGCCACTCACAAATATGTAATATTTGATCATTTTCCTTAATAAATAAATAACCAAGTATAATATTATTGTCTAATTTGTTTAACTGGTTTCTCTTTATCTACTTTTAGGACTTGAGTGAAAATCTGATGATGTTTTAGGTCATATTTATGCAGAAATATAGAAAATTCTAAAGAGTTCACAAACTTTCAAGCACAACTGTATATATTCTGAATAAATTTTTTTTCATGCATTAACATGCATGTCTAATCAAATTCAAGATTTCATAAATTTCCATCTTAAAATTCAAAGAAAACATTCAACCACTTTTCATTTATGTAAAAACAAAGAAATTTTGGAAGCTCCTATGACTTTTGTGGGATAAGCCCACACCTTGCCGCTTATTTCCCTAAGCATCAGGTTTAAAGGCAGTTCCCCACCGCCCCTGTTACCCGGGTTACGGAAAACTGCGTGAAAACTAACTCCATTCCATCACTCACCATCTTGGACTTTCACTGAAACTAAGTGTCAAGCCCCTGCCTTTCTTCTCCCTTTCTCTTCTCAGCCTCCCATGCTCTACTCTTACTCTTTGATTTCCTAAGCCTGCATTATTTATCATCCATCCACGCCTACCTAGCTGTCTGGGGAGTCCCTAGCTCTCAAAAAGGTATGGTAACCTTTAGACGCCAAAATATTCTCGCCCAAAACTGTACCTGCTAATCCCTTTAACTATTGAGGAATAAGAGCATATTTATAATCAATAATACATTTGTAAATTATATAAGTAATCAGATATTTGTATTCCTAGCTTGTTGAATGTAATTTATGTTAACTAATTTGGTGGCAAATTTGAACAATGTGATTCAGGTATTTTGATGAACACCTCAGAAGAGATGAACACAATTAACATTGTAGTTTTTTACGCGCCTGTATGTGTTTAACCCATACCATTGTGTAAAGTGCTAGGTTGATTGCTGGCAAAATTAGTGCAGTGATTAAAGTACACATAATTGGGCTCCGCAAAGGACTGGTTTCCTGGTTGGTGTTTCACAAACCAAGCACATGCCAGAATAGGCTTCAGACCTGCTGGCCAACATTATACAAGCTAAAAATGCTTATTGTAGAGACCCAGTTATTTTGAGGATTATGAGACCAGGGGCCTCATGCTGGGTACCGTGCTTAGAATTCTACACTAAAACTTGAAATGGACAAAAGTGGAAATGTACATACGCATAAAAAATCCAGATGCTTAAATCTGTGTGGTGCGTAACTTCCCACGCTTCTTCCACTCCATAAATACCATACATGCGTGAAAAGTAATGCTCACACGCATATATCACGCCATAACCCCATTCCTACTCATATAGAATTATACTCTCTGAATATGCAAAATCAATATAATTAGACACTTATGTTTTCATGCTCTGTGAAAAAGACAATGGCAAAACTACAGAGAAAAAAGAATTTCAGCAAATACAAAGAAGAGGCAAGGAAAACACAATATATGTTGGCTTAAGCAGTGACAGAGTGGCAGAGAAAATTGAAAGTTCAAGTTCAGGAAAGTCAAACAGTACCAAAAGCAAATAAGAAGCAGTCAGATATCAAAGTCACAGTGATAAGGCTTAGCGAATGAATAGCCTATCACCTGAGTGTCATATGTGAAACGTATTAGGGTACAGAAAAAAAAAAAAAAAAGTTGTGACACAGTGTGAAAAAAGTATTGAAATTTGCATCTTTAATCACATAGTTTATTTTTTGGCTAAAGCAGAATGTCAGGTAAACTTAAAATTACTTAATTTATTAGATTCTCATATCCCATCATAACTAAAGCGGTACATGTTAAATGCTTCAGATTCTATTTATTATTCTATGAACTCATGTGCGTGTGAACCACTTTGTACTTCTTAACGGGCTTCTTCTTCTCCGAGCAGGACACAGAATCCATTACATTTGTGATATTACAGCTCCTGAACAATTTAAATACTAAGATGTATACTTACATATCATTTTTATGATGGAATAAATTAAAGCATGCATTAAACATGGGGCCAGGCATAGTAGTGGGTAGTGATGAGCTGACACTGTCCAGAGATTAGTTCCTGCCTCCTGCAAGATGCTTTGCAAACATGTGTGACACTCCAATAAAATAAATCATTGCAGCAGTAATGTCTCTTTCAAACGCATTTCAACCCCTGACCCTGTCCTTTTTTCGCAACCAATCACCTCAAACAATCAGCGCTTTAATAAATGTCAAGCCATCTGTAAGCTTAGAACTCTGATTCTTGAAAACTTTAAGAAACATTGAAAAATCTTCATGCAGTACAATGCTTAAATATTCCATCCACACAGTTACTATCCACAGGGTCGTAAGCAGTTCCAGTATTCACAGCTTGCAAAAAGCAAAACAACAATCACGAAATCCAGGTGCTGCTCATCGCTACCGCCCACAATCGAGTCATAGCATATTTAATCATTAACAATATACTGTACATTATTCAAATAAAGTTAAACATGTATCTGTATAATATAATATATATATATACTTTACTGCATTTCATCTTAAAATGATATCAAGAGCTCCAAGAAGATAGCCTGGAAATCTAAATCAACTTAGAAGCCAGTCGCATCATCTGTAAATACACGCTCTCAATTGAATTGAATTCCTTTATTGTTATTGTATGATACAAAAAGATTCAATATGCAAATCCTCCATAAACATATTTTCCTATAAAATGGTAAAATAACAATGATACAAAATAGTAAAAAATATACAATATGAAAGAATAAGTGGCTCAGGTTATGCAGTATTCCAACTGTAATGCAAGTTTACAGTGAGGCAATTGTACTTATAAGTGAAAACAATTCTACGAGCACTTGATGGACTAATTGTGTTAGAGCTAGATGAAACTGTTCTGAACGAGGGCGAAGGCTCTACTTTAAGGATAACAACTTTAGCTTGA
>NW_024383024.1:0-16804 GCF_016835505.1 Polypterus senegalus | reverse complement strand
TGGCCTGGGCGCCTGACGCCACGTGATGAAGACCATGGAGCAGCTGCTGCTTCACCACCTGAGGCCACAGGTCTGCCACGCCCTCACCTCTGCAGTTGGGAGTACCAGGAGAAGGTGGGAGCAGAGGATGCCATCATCTACAGTATATGCTACACCATCCCTCTCCCATTTGGACAGATGCAGTGGTGCTGTAAGAATTATGTTTCTGGACTCTTCTAGCGCTCTTCAACACCATCCAACCTCTGCTCCTTAAGGACAAGCTGACAGAGATGGGTGTAGATTCATACCTGGTGCCATGGATTGTGGACTATCTTACAGACAGACCTCACTAGTGCGCCTCAGGACCTGTAGGTCTGACATTGTGGTCAGCAACACAGGAGCATCAGCTGGTACTGTACTTTCTCCAGTCCTGTTCAGCCTGTATACATCGGACTTCCAATACAACTTGAGCCTGCCACTGCAAAAGTTTGCTGGACACACTGCTGTCAGCGGGCTACATAGGAGTGCAGGGAGGAAGTATAGGAACCAATCAAGGACTTTGTTAAATGGTGCACTCAAACCACCTACACCCAAACACTAGCAAAACCAAGGAGCTGGTGGTGGATTTTAGGGAGGACCAGGCCCCTCATGGACCCCGGGGATCATCGAGGTGACTGTCTGCAAGGGTGAAGACTTATAAAACCTGGGAGTGCAGCTGGATGATAAATTGGACTCGACTGCCAATGCTGAGGCTCGGTAAGAAAGGGCAGAGCCAACTATACAGTACTTCCTTGAAGGCTGGATCTTCAACATCTGCACAAGATGCTGCAGAGTTCTATCAGACAGCTGTGGTGAGCGCCCATATATACGCAGTTGTGTGCTGGGAGGCAGCATAAAGAAGTGGGACGCCTCATGCCTGGACAAACTGGTGAGGAAGGCAGGCTCTATTGTAGGTATGGAACTGACAGTTTGACATCCGTGGCAGAGTGATGGCTGAGCAGGCTCCCATTGGCATCCATTGAACAGGATCATCTCCAGACAGAAGAACAGCTTCAGCGACAGACCTACTGTCACTGTCCTGCTCCACTGACAGACTGAGATCGTTCCTCCCTTACACTATGTGACTTTTCAATTCCACCGGGGTAAATGTTAACATTATACAAAGTTATTGTCTGTTATACCTGCATTTTATCACTCACCTCTGTCTTGACTTTTTAATCCTAATGCATTAAGTTTATTTCAACAACCTCATTAGATCCATTATTGCCAATCACTAAAATTTCTGTTTCTCTTTATTAAGCTTGAGAAAATTACTATAATACATTTAGAAACACAAGTAAGACAGTTAGTGAAACAACAGAGTTAGTCATCAGGGGCTATTGACAAATACAGCTGTGTGTCATCAGCATAGCTTGGTAGCTCACGCTTGTTAACCCCCGAGATAATCTGACCAACGGAAGCATGTAAATTGAACCCAGGACAGAGACTTGTGGAACACCATACAGAATATCAATGTGTCTTTGAGTTATAATTACCACAATTCACAAAGAATTTTCTACCTGCCAGGTAGGATTCAAACCAATTTAAGACACTGCCAAAGAGGGCCCACCAATTGACTAAGGCGATTTCTAAGAATATTGTGATCAATGGTATCAAAGGCGCATTCAGATCTAAGAGGATGAGAACAGATAAATGGCTCTATCTGCATTTACCCACAAGTCATTTACTACTTTAACAGTGCAGTTTCAGCTGTGATTTGTTCTGAAACCACTGAAACTTATCAAGAATAGTATATTTATTGAGGTGGTCATTTAGTTGATAATGACTGCCTCTCTAGAATTTTACTCTAAGAAAGGCAGGTTTGAAATGGGTCTAAAATTTTCAAAAGCAGAGGGGTCAAGATTATTTTTCTTGAGTAGGGTTTAACTACAGCTGTCTTAAGACAGTCTGGGAAGACCCTCATCTAATGATGAGCTTATAGTGTCAAGAATATTATCAATTAGCACGCCTGATACTCTTTGAAAAACTTGTTGGTATTTGGTCAGGACGCAGGTGGAGGGTCTCAGTTAAGAAATTATTTTATATAAACTCAGGTAAATCTACCTTGGTGAAAAGAGTTGAATTTGTTTATAATGGAGTACTGGGGCTTAAGAGGATCCACAGTAGAGATATACTATTTTATTTCTAATATCATTCATTTTTGATTAAAAAATACAGCAATAGCCTCACAGTTTCACTGGAAGTATTTTGAGGCATTCTTTGAGTTACAAGGGTTTAGCAGACGATCAATCGTAGAGAATAAGAGTCTGGGATTACATAGCATTTTATTTATAATTCTAGAGAAATAGCAGTGCCTCAAGATGGACCATGTTATTGTATTCTGTTATTTTAACCTTCAATATCTCATAGTGGATAGCTAGTTTAGTTTTTCTCCATTTACGCCAGCTCTAAAGCATATTCTCTTTATATCTTCCATGGTATAACAATGCTAGAAGATTTAACTGTCTTTTCAGGTGTGACTATGTCAGCAGCAGGTCTTACCTTAGTATTACATTTTTATTATTTTACAATCCTCGCTATTTTATAGCTAAACGGATGTTGCTAGAATGTTTGTGTTTTAACTCTACCGGAAAAGGTTTTTTTTATTTAATTGAATTTTTCTATCATTACATTATTAAATGTAAAATTTGAAACCAATTCAATGTCGATTTACATAACTTTGTCCCTTTTAATTACTTAATTTGCATTATACCTGCTTTTATGTGTACATTACTAAATGACCCGCTAACAATAAGGTTATGAATTTTTCTTACTTTTAGGTAAATGGTTGCTCATATGAAAGTTAAGTCACCACTATTAGACCTAATATAAGTAATATAATTGAATTGTCTAAATCCTCAAAAAAAAACCTTGTTTTGGGGGTTTATACATGGATTCTTTCTTTTTCAGGTCGATAGATTATGCAATGCACTCCTTCATTACTACCACCAAAGACATACATTGTTTGGCAACTATCAGAATGCGCTCTAGAATTTTAACTCGAAAAGAAAATCCAAAGCAATTTCCCAATTTTTGCCCCACTACACTGATTACCTGTGTCATTCAAAATTAATTTAAAATACTGCTTATGGTTTAAAAGCCTTAAATAATTTTTGTCCATCTTATATATCGAATGTCTGACCCCTTTATATTCCAAATCAAAACCCCTTGATCTTCAAATGAGTGTCCCCCCTTAGAATTCCAAGAGCCTGGGTATGTCAGAGGACTGGGACTGATGAAGTGGGTTTAGCCTCACTTGGAGGCAAAAAGGGAGGGTGGGAAAGTTAAGGGGAGAGCAAAGAGCAGGTTCTGATCTATACCTAATCTATCCTATTAATCTATAATTATAACTACCAACTAAATAAGCTGCATGGCAAATTAGGGGAAATAGGAAATTAAGGTCAAGCTCTTTACTTCCAGTTAAGACTATAAAATGACATCAAACTCAGAATCAGTGTTCCAGACGGGACAGTTAACTTAAGCTGGAATGTTAAAGGCCTGAATACTAATTAAAAAAAGAAAGTACTTCCACCTAACAGGCCCTAAATGCAAAAATAGTATTTTTACAGGAGACGTTACTAGAAGGATCAGGTCTGGATGCAAAAAGACTGGACTATAATTTACCCTAGTTTTACAAAAAAAACTAGAGGGGTGGAATTTCATACAAGAACAATTACATTGTAGCATCAGATGTGTATTGGATCCTGAAGGGAGTATGTAAGGGTTTATGGAGACTATCTAACGTAAAATATTTGATAAATGTTTGCACCTAATGGATGATAAGGAATTTATACAAAATTTATTTGCATCCATTCCCAAACTGAACTCTCATAAAAGTTATAAGGGAGGGGGACTTCAATTGTGTTCTAAATCCACTTTTTAGATAGGACTTCCCCCAAAGGAGCATCTAACACTGCAAAAATAATTACAAAGTTTATAACTGATCCAACTTATCAGACCCCTGGGGGTTTTAAACCCAAATTAAGAACATATTCTTCTACTCACCAGTGCATCATTGTTACCTCAAGGATTGATTACTTTTTTATAGAAATAACTTTTGCTATGTTAAATCTTATGAATAAGATGTATTTTATTTGACCATGCACCAATGATCTTGGAGTTAAATTACTAAGCCCAACACTCCACCCAGATGGCCCAACCCCTTCTATTAGTGGAGAATTGTACAAATTTATATCCAAACAAATCAAATTCTTTCTAGAGACAAATACATCACCGGGATCTCTGCAGGAATACTCTGGGAAAACTCTTAAGGCTTCTTAAGGGTCGATTACTAATCTTTCCCACAGAAATAAATCCGAAGCCAAGAAATTAGCAGAGATAAAAGCAAATTACTAAAATCGATGAAGAACACGCCAGACTACCAAGCAAAACTCTCATGGGAGGAGGCAGGCTCTACTCGGAAATTAAACCTCTTGACAACAAAGAAAACTGAAAGCTAATCTACAAATCAGCATCATTATTATAAACAGGGAGAGAAAGCTAAATTTTAGCTCAACAAATTACAAAAGCAAAAGGTTGGCAGCTTAAATTTCTAATCCCCAATAACGGAGATAAATTGCCCCAGCACAAAAAATATAATGCAAAATTTCAGAGACTACTATAAATCCCTAAAACTGTACTACTGAGTTTAAAGAACAACACACAATCTAATACATTCTAGATACATTACAGATACCAAAAATAGACGCTTTTAGTGCGGGGGAACTTGATAAAACCTCTGGCTTATCAGAATTACTAGATGCTATAAAAGTCACTCCAAGGCGGAAAGCAGCAGGCCCTGATGGCTACCTGCAGAATTTTACAAGAAATTCTCCGCCAGCTATCTCCCTCCATTAGCAACATTTACGGGAAGCCAGAGATAACCAATCCTTCCACAAACCTTTGCCAAGCACTAATCACCTGTCTTTCCAAAACAAAATAGGGGCGATACAATGTGCACATACAGACCAATTTCACTTCTGAATAACAACGTAAAAAACTCTCTAAGATCTTAGCCAGAAGGATGGAGAAAGTGTCCCTCGGTAATATCACAAGACCAAAATGGATTTATTAGGGCGGCAACTTATCTTCAAATCTTCAGCCTGTTTAATGTAATATACTCCCCAACTAAAAACAAACACCCAGAAATATTATTATCATTGGATGCAGAAAAGCATTTGAGATGATTGAATGGAAATACCTTTTACTACATTGGAGAAGTTTGGGTTTGCCAAACATTTGTGCATGGGTTAAATTACTTTATACTAACCCAGAAGCTTCAGTTTGCATCAAGAACATTTGCTCAGACTACTTTTAAACCAGAACGTGGCACTAGACAAGGATGCCCCTTATCACCGCTTTGTTTGGTGCCATTGAACCACTGGCAAATAAAATTGTAAATATTATCCGATAAAGGGATTAGCAGAGAAGAACTGGAACAAAAAAACTCATTATATGCAGATGACATGGTACCGTATATTTTGACCCCCAAAATTCTGTGCCTGCAGTCTTAGCAGCACTCACAGAATTTCAAAGATCTCTGGTCCCCGGGAAATTAATCTGATTAAAGCGATTCTTTCCAGTGAATTCTCAAGCTATAATATTAGTTTTTGATACCCTACCTTTTTTCATTTGCAGAACAGTTTAAATACCCGCGTAAACATCACAAGTAAACATAAAGCTCTTTATCAACAAAATTTCGCCCCTGCATGGAAAAAATTTAAACAAAACTTGCATAGATGGTCAACCCTTCATTCACACTAGCTGGAAGAATTAACACTGTTAAAGATGAATATTCTTCCTAAGCTCTTTTTATTTCAAACATTCCAATATACATTAATAAATCATTCTTAAGCAATTTAGATTCAACAATAACCTCATTTATTTGGAATTCAAAACATCCACATCAAAAGAGCGACCTTACAAAGACAAAAAGGAAGAAGGCGGCATGGCTCTCCCTAACTTCCAGTTTTATTACTGGGCAGCAAATATACAGGCGATAAGAACCTGAACACAAATAGAAGAACATACACAGGTTGGACCCCAATAGAAGTAAAATCCTGCAGTACTTTTTGTATTCCTTGCTCTGTCCTCCAAAAACACGCTTTTCGGCAATATACAAATAACTCAATTTTGCTCCACCACTTAGAATCTGGAACCAATGTGAAAGTTCTAAGACGGAGAAGTTTCTATCTGTGGCACCTCTGCAAGAGAACCACCCTCTTTCAACCTTTACAAACATATGCAGTTTTTAATATTTGGGAAAAAAATTTGGGAAATTTAACTTGCTTAAAGATCTTTATATAGACAACGTCTTTGCTTCCTATGAACAATTACATTCCAAATTTAACATTCCAGCTACACATTTCTGTCACTATCTTCAAATCAGGAACTGTGTTAAACAGAACCTTCCAGATTTTCCTCATCTTCCACCCTCATCCATGCTGGAAAAAATATTGCTCAATTTTAAGGAATTAGACTCCATCTCTACAATATATAAAAAACATTTACAATCCCTCCTTCAAAGATCCAAGAGGACACTGGGAAAAAGATTCTCAATTAATATATCAGAAAAGGAGTGGGAAAATAGCAATGCAGAGAATTCACTCGAGCTCCATATGCAAAGCATACAATATACAACTCAAAATTATATGTCGAGACATTTTGTCTCACTAAAACTCTCCAAAATGTTTCAGGGCATGATCCAACCTGTGAATGTTGCAACCAAGCCCAAGCCTCACTGGGTCACATGTTCTGGGCCTGCACCAAATTAACATTATTCTGGACAAAAAGTTTTAATTACCTCTCAGACAGCCTTGGGCTCACAATCCCCCCTAACCATTAACAGCGTGTTTTGGGGTTCTTCCAGAGGGGGTTAAAGTGGAGAAGGACAAACAAATTGTGATTGCATTCACTACACTTTGGCATGCAGACATATTCTGATAAACTGGAAGAACCCAAACTTTTTCTTTTAAGTCAGTGGGGAAAACCATGTGTTATATTATTTGAAATTGGAAAAATCAAATACTCAGTTAGAGGATCCATACAGACTTTTTCAAAACATGGGGATCTAATCAGAATATTTTAAAATAAGTTCAAGAATCATGGAGGGAATTTATTAATTTAGGTATGTTTAAAAGCTGTAAAATTTTTATGTGTTTGGTTTTCTCTTTCCCCAAGGGTGGGGATCGATCTGTTCTTTAAATCTATTTTTCTTTTGTAAAACTTGATTGCTTTGTATGGAGTGCAAAAAATTAAAAAAAAAAAAAAGAATTCCAAGGCTAAACTTTAAAAAAAGTGGTGAGGCAGCCTTTTGTGTTATGCGCCTAAAAAACTGGGAAAAGCCTGCCAATGGGAATTCATCAACCAATACAGTAGAACATAAAAAAATGCTAAAACACATTACTTTAACATGGCTTTTCAAAACTTCATTTGAGTTTAATTTGATACTTTTATATTCAATTAATTATCATTACTATTCATGGTGGCTCCAAAATCATCTAACCCCTACTCTCTTCTGTTCTCCGTTTCCTGTGGTGGCTGACCCGCCACCACCACTTAATCAAAGCACCATGATGTTCCTACATTGATGGATTAAAGGCCAGAAGTCCACATGACAATCATCATCAAGTCCTTCCATGAGAACCCTAAATACAATGAAGACTGGTCATTTATGTTAGATAGAATGCCCAGAGGGGCCTGGGTGGTCTCATGGTCTGGAACCCTGCAGATTTTACTTTTTCTCCAGCCGCTGAGTTTTTTTAGTTTTATCTGTCCTCCTGACATCGGACCTTACTTTTATTCTATGTTAATGAGTTTTGTCTTATTTTTCTTATTTATTTATTTTGTCTTTTTCTCTTTTCTTCATCATGTAAAGCACTTTGAGCTACATTATTTGTATGAAAATGTGCTATTATAAATGAATGTTGTTGTTGTTGTATCAGATGACAAACACTATAGTGGTCATCAGCTGAAGGTTTAACAATATATGTAGTAGTAAAGCTGTAATACAAGGTTCAATTTTTATTTAGTGCTCTTCTTGATAAATGTGAACTTGTTGTGCAGTGGACCATATATAGTAACATAACATAAATTAACATAACTTGATTAATCCAGTTCTTGGTTTTGTTTGGAGCTTACCCCAACCATACCAATACAAACTCTACACCTGGATGGGCTGCAGTCCATCACAGGGATCAACGGGCACAAACACAAAAGAACCAGTCTCCATTTATTATTAATCTTTCTTAGGATATGGGAGTAAACCAGAGTATGTGCAAAAAACCCACACAGATTTTCACAGGAAATCCAATACAACCAAACTCTCCCATCCAATGAAATGTTCAAGAATAAGGTTTCCCAAAAAAAGGGTTCAAGCTGGATGTCAGTCCAACGTAGGTTACATTTTTGGGTGATGACATTTTTAAGTGGTGAAGGTTTTTTATGGGGGTTTAGTAATTCTCCAGAGAAGGTCACTTAAACATGCAGAGGAGCACCAGCCAATGGGTGTTAGAGTTAGTGGATATGGTAAAAGCATTCATATAATATGAACTACAGCTCTAGGGAGAAGGTTAATGTAAAAGTATGGCTTTCCAGACTACATCATATTTTGAAAACCACTTCAATTTAGGGTCAGAGAGATCCTATCCGAGCAGCACTAGGTTCAATGAAAAGAACCATCTTCACACAGGGAGCTAACTGAAGACTATAAATAAATACTGTGGAAAAATAAAAATCAGTTATTGATCAAATCTGGTGTGGGACAAGGGCATAGAAGTCGGGTTTATGAAAGTGCAGCTTTGTTTCTGTAACAACAAGAAGTTAAAGGGCCCCAAACCCGATGACCTTTAAAAATTGTGTAACACTGATCCAAACAAAATATTGTAAAGATGTAATGTTTTGAAATTTTGGCAACTAAAGTCATAAGGTAAAATTTTGGCGCTTAGCATTATAAAGATTTAGACACCACTTCGGTGCAGATGAAGGGCAGGGTCCTAGGACTGGCTTCTGTCATTCTTTACCTTTGCCTGGTGTGTATTAATAAAATTTTTTTTACTAACTTTAAATTTATATCTTGTCTTCAGTCACAAGAAATGACACTAGAGAAAAAGTGTCCATAGTTTTCTGGCCTGGACGTGCAGGAGACGGCCGGTTGACCCCTCGAGCTGGACGCATCTCAGCGATCTGTCTTAAGCAGACTGCCGCAACAGTGTACACCGGCAGAGAGTAAGCAGCTCCATAAAAGTTAGGGACTGCTCTGTCCTGAGACTACTCCCGGTGAGGAGTCCCCGCCCCTTCTGGTACAACCACGGTGACTGAGAAGGATTTTCCCTGAAGAGCTGACTAACACCCAGGTTGGGTAGTAACCCGAGGTTTCCGTAAAAGAAAGCTGGGGCGGTTTGCTGTAGAGTATAAAAGTGACCGAATAGAAAATGGAAAAGAAAAAACCTTGTTTTAGGTCACCCTGTTGGGAAAGATAGATAGAACACTACCCTTTAATTAAAAAAAGGGGATTTAGGACGTGACCCCAAAAGGGGACACCCATAAACCCGGACAAATCTTTTGGGACAGAGGATAGAGCATAGAATAGAAGAATAACAGGTTAAAAAACAAGGGAGTAAAAAAAGAAATGACTAGAAATAAATATTTGTTTTCACCGAAACCGTGACAGTAACTGAGGAAATAGTGTAGTATACTCGGGGAATATTAAAGGAACGTGGGGGGTGGGGGCACACCAGCATTCCAAAGTTCATCGGACAGGGGAGAGTAGGACAAGGATAGAAAGATAAATCTAACAGGCTCGGGGGAAAAGCAAAGGAAAAAGGGGAATACATAACAGCACTCACAACCGGCCTGGGTTCAAGTCTTATGCGGGAAGGATTGTTTGGGAGGATCAGCAGACGCCGAAAAAAAAAAAGGGTCACCTTAGAAAGTATTAGAAAAAAACACAGGATTGATTTTAAAAGGGATGTAAAAATGGAATAAGCGGGAGCGGTGGACATTAGAAGGGACAGGAGATGCAAGTGAGATCAGAAAATTAGAAAATATTATGTGGGAAATGCAATAAGGGTGTTGTATGTAGAAGTGTATGAGGATGTTGTATAGAGGTATGTGTTATGTATGACAGAGGGGAGTTGGTTATTAAAGATTGTAATTTAAAGGCAGTACAAAAAATGAATTATTGGTGCAGAAAGTTAGAACTAGAAAAAAAAAAAGACCCGTATACCCCAAAACTTGTTCCTCCACCACTCCAGCCCACCGCCCCAGAATTAAAAGATGATCCCTGGGTCTGGTTTTTTGAAGAATATCATTAATCCCTCATTACACACTGATCCGGAAAATGACAAAGTAACGAATGGTTCGCAGGTGGGTTTCTACCGATCCTAGAACCTCCATTTCACAACGCACTAGAAGTCAAAACCCTATTCCTTCACCCCCCTATCAAAAAAACCACCTTTCAATCCCCTTAAAGTCCCCAAACCCAAAAGGCCCCCTTATTGGAATGCCCCCTGATTGAGATCCCAGAACCCCCCGACATGATTCAATGCAACCTGCAGGAGCTAATAACCCCACTACTGTAATGATACATCGAACTGAGACATTCAAGAGCGGGAAGGACGCTTGTCCGAATTGCCTGATCCCAAAGTCATCGGTGTGTTTAAAAATTCATAGAACAATTAACAGCAGCTGTAGGATATGTATGCTTCAATGCCGCAGAATGGCCCTCAGGTGCTGTGGAGAAAGCTTGGCACCACATGGGAGACTGTCAATCATGGACAGCATAACGGAAACCTCGGTAGTGGAACGAGGCGTTGCCCTCGGCCGGGATGAAGGCCCCTTATTACGCAATGGGAACATGTTAAAATAATATTAAGGACAAGTATAAGAAAGGCAGAGACGGGGTCTCTACCCGGGCTGCCAAACAAAAAAAAAAAAAGACAGTAGATGAATGGGCACCCCGAATTTAAGAGTTAATGGCAACACTCGGCCTTTTGAAGATCCAGACAACCGAACAAAACTGCAGTTCCTCTTTTGTTTCCGGACTTAAAAGGGATACCCAAAACAAGGTATCCTGTATTAGATGAGAGGCTGCCGTTGAGGAAGTAAACGCCACGCAGCGATGCTGAACAACAGAGCAAGTAGAAAGAGTCAGACACCCAAAACAAAGCTGATTGCAGCACAAATGAACTATTAACTGGTGGGGCCACCCCGCAGAAGTCGTGGACGGAGGATTTTTCCGGGAAAAGGGGGTGTGGACGGGACAAGGTAGGATATGTTACCTAATCCAAGTGGATCATCCACCAGCTGCCTCCCCCAGATCCAAACGCTACACCATATGCTTTTTAAACTGGTGTGGTGAAATGGGACACTTCTGCTGCAATTGCCCTCACAAGTGCCCACCCCCTCCACCACCTGAACAATTTGATGTTTCATGGACATAGGAATCCGCAGGGGATCCCCAGCCCTCCCCAACTACCTTTGCTCACCCATAATTCAGAGACTGATCCATTATTGACTTTGCTGGCTGGTGAATGGCACTGAAACTGTTTTCCTCGGTGGACACGGGGAGCCACGCCCAGCCCTTTCGCTGAAGGAGGTCCCTGCCTCAAGAGATTCTTCGAGTTCAGCTGCATTCCAGTGATTCCACTTTAACACACTGATTTTAAATCAGCTCTGTCCAGTTAACCTCTTGGGAAGGGATCTCATGACAAAACTTTCTCTCCATTTCAATGAAATGTTTCCCACAACAACCATCCTTCTAAAGCCTTCACCATTTCCTCCGTTGTTTCCCAATCCCCCAGCCCTGACACCCATTCACGCCCAATATTTCCCTATAGAAGTAGACACCCTTGGCTAGTATCTTTTTTTCATCAGGTACCGCCCAAACCCTCACATCCCCTGCATTTTCATTTCCACAAAAGCTGCTCCATTTGTACATCTTACAATTCACAGAATATTTTTACCTTTCATATTTTTAGCTAAATCAAGCCCCGTCCTTTGGGGTGGAAATCGATCATGGTAGAAAATGTTTTAAATAGAACAGACTGGGTACATGTTGTTTCAGGTGTTTTTGATACCTCAGACCATTTAATAACTGAAGTTGTGTTCAAACTGATTTTTTAGTACATCGACATTATGCTGCACTTCCTTTCTGCGCTTGTCATTGAAAAACTATTTCCCCCTTCTTGGCTCTTAGCGCTCCTGACCCTTTGTGGCCCTTGGGGTAAAATGATTAGGGGAAGGATAGCCCATGGAGCCTCTGGTGATCTACCCTAAATCTTCTTCCGTCCGAAAACCGCGCCAGTATCCTCTGCTCCCGAAGCAGAGGCTGGCATCTCCCCATACATTCGATCTTGTGAAACGCTGTATTATTCCACTAAATATTCCCAGTTAATTCTCCCATTTTACCGTAAAAAGGGGTGGGCGGTTCATGGTATTTGTTCAAGACTTACACAAGTGAATGCTGCAATCTTCCTGAGCTCCTATTGTACCTAATCCTTCCACTATTCTTTTTGCAATCCCTCCCCCTGCTCGTTATTTTTCAGTAATTGATTTAGCTAATGCTTTTTCTATCCCCTACACCCTGACTCGAATTGGTTTGCTTTACTTTTCCGCCGCTGGACATGGACTGTCATGCCTCAGGGAATACGAGCCCCTTGTGTGTATGGACAAGCTGCTCAAAATTTAGAAGGGTTCTGGCCAAACCCAGGTAGTACATTAATACAGTATGTAGATGATAATGTTATGCAGTGCTACTGAAGAAGATTGCAAGAACTAAAAGCTACTGCAGTTTCTGGGGGACAATGGACATAAAGTTTCAAAGGCTAAATTGCAATTAATTCAAACAACTGTACAATATTTAGGTCATGACATCACAATGGAATAAGAGCTCTCTAGATCGATTAACACCATTCAAAATCTTCCCCGACCTGTCACAAAACAACAGGTTATGTCTGGGATTGGGCATTCTGGTACTGCCGCAATGGATTTTGAATTTCACTGAAAGAGCACAGCCGCTACAAAATTTAAGCAAACACCCCCGCCTCCTCTCTTTTTGGTCAGGTGCAATGGTCCAGCAGGCTGAGAAGGCCTGTGACTTAAAAAAGCACTTTCGTGGCACCAGCCTTGGGCCTTCCGGACTTTTCGCCCTTTACCTCTGTTCGTGGACCTAAAAGGGGGGATATATGAATGCAGTTTTAACACAATTACATGGGGATAAACAAAGGCCAATAGCTTATTTTCTAAAATTGATCCTGTGGCTTAGCACTTCCGCCTTGCCTTAGGGCTTGGTTTCCACAACAGAAGCTGTGCTAGCCATACAGAATAGTGCTATGAGCCCCCTAAAAGTAAAGGTGCCTCACGCTGTACATTCCATTTTAGTACAAGGCAGACCTCCCATCTCACTACTGCTAGGCAATACACTAATTGCCAAAAGAAATAACAAAGGTTGAAAGCCTCGAGTAGATCTACAAGAAACACCCTTTAGAAATTGGAGAAAAATTTTTTTTGTAGACGGGTGTTCTTTACATTGGAAAACGGGGCAACTAGTTACGCAGTGGTCCAAGGGGACCGCCTGTTTGGGAAAAAATCAATTTCATCAAGTTTAGGCACAAGCAGTTTAATTAATAGCGCCACCCAGCATGTCAGCTGTCCTAAGGAAAAATCATAACAATTTATACAGATTCCAGATATGCCTTTGGGGTTCCATGATCATGGGGGATATGGAAATTGAGGGATTTAAGACCAGTACTGGCAAGCCCATCCAACATCAAAGTTAATCAATCTCCTTGGAAAACCATAACTAAAAACCATCAAAGCTAGCATTGTTAAAAAGTCAAGTTAAGGAAAAAAAGGGCCTTGCCAGCAAAGGAAATGAATTGGGGAATTATTTGCTAAAAGAGGCTGCATACAGTAACACACCAATCTCTTTATTCCAACAGAGAAATGACAAGGACCCTGATAATCAAATTATTTTTACAGAGTGCAGCCAAGGACATTGAAAAGAAAAAGTGGTCCAAAGAAGGATCCTCTCTGATGGAGTCTGACTCATCAGCAAACTAACAAACCTTTTTTCCCAAAAGCTTTTTTTCCAGGTATGGGAAAGCCCATGGCCTTGACCATGCTGGAAAGATGCCATGGTTCAAGATGTTGAAAACATTGGGAAGTTGTAGGTTTTTACATATGCAGAGCAATTCTGTAGACGCGATTATGTGAAAGGTTTAATGGGGGAAAAGGCACTCAGGTAAGTCCCGCCAAGCATTCTAACCCAATGGGTCCGCTTGAACACCTCCAAATGGATTTTATTGAACTAACACCGCTAGAGGTTACCATATTGCCTGTGATTGTCGATGTTCTCCGATGGGTAGAAGCTTTCCCCTTTAAAACGCAATGATGTCAAAACGGTTGCCAAAGCACTAATTAAAGAAATTATTCCAAGATGGGGCATCCCAAAAGCTACAGACAGATAATGGTACTCACTTGGAATTCCATAAAAAATGAATTGACTACCTGGCTTCAGATCAATGTAAATCATTACTGCAAATACCATCCACAAAGTGGGGGTATTGTGGGAACATGCAATGGCACCCTAAAAGCTAAGCTTGCAAAAATTTGTGAACAAACCAATTTTTCCTGGCCAGATGCTTTTTCCCCCGGCTTTAATGGGATTGAGGGGACGGAACACCGGAATTGGGGCTATCGCCGCTTGAAATCCTGACGACTACCCATGCCCGCTATGGTTAGGAAGTGAACCTGCATACTATGGACAATGATCTTCTCTAGTCTACAGGCCTCCGAAAGGGCCCCCGAAGGGAAGTCCACGGGGAGGTTAACAGGTTGGGGAACCAGCCCTCCATCTAAAGACCCCACGCCATTCCCTTTTGGGGACCTGGATCCTGGTTCGAGACACCCGGAGGAAAACATTGGCATCAGCCTAGGTGAGGAAAGACCGCTCCAAGTTCTTTGTCCACACCACACGCCAAGGTTGAAGGATTTCCGCCTTGATTCACGCCCACTGCAAAAGATGGCACCCATAATATACATACCTTGTTGTTTTTCTTCCATTATCCACTTCACGGGTGACACTGACTTTCCAGGTTGAGGAAACTGCCTCATACCAGGTTGACTTTTGTGCAATTAATTCTGGAGTGATGTGTTTGCAAACACAGGACCAAATGACTGGGGTTGAACCCTGGAGGCTACCAGTATGGCCTAAAGACTGATTCTCTATTTTAAAGGGACATGCCTCTCATGAGTGTAAGAATCAGTGTAACCCATTAATCATTACTCTAAAGAATCCTTCTTGATGATTCAGGAACTTATGTCTAGCTGCATATGCAAGTGGTCATGATCCCGAGGACTCTTTTAAATTAAGGTCAAGACACCTGCTCCCCCTCCTCTGTCCCCCTTTCCTCTTAGTTTTGACACTGACCGTTGCGAAAACCCTAGTCCAGGCTTTTGAATCTAAACCAACCCTTTTCAAGCATCGCTTTAGGGGAGAAACTGGTTATGGAGACCAGAATAGATGGTTACTTATATTATAACCAGCAGCGCTTCCTTAATTTTACTAGAAATGCTATAGAAGGTATTTAAGAACAATTAGATCGCATTCCCTAATGACTTGGCAAAATCGCTTACTTGCTGAGAAAGGTGGGGTAGGCTAGTGTTTGGTGATGCTTGTTGTACATATATCCCTAATACTGCACCTGATGGGTCCATTTCTCGAAAGCACTAGCCAGCCTAACATCTCTTTCCAATGAACTTGCCACTAACTCAGATTTCGACCCTTGGGATCATGGTTCATGTCCACCTTTGGGTCATGGGGCCAAAGGCTAAAAATCAGTATTTATTTCTTTAGTAGTATTATTGTCCTTACTTATCGGATGTTGATTGTTCCTCTTATTCCTATAAAATCCAAATATTTCACTGCTTCTATAGCCAAGGCCTATATGCTACACGAGGAACATATGCTCCAAATTGCCCTTCAGTTTCCTCATCCCTTCCCCTCCTTCCCCTTTCCCCTTACCTCCACCTCTGAATTTTCTTCACTTTGTCATGCCCAGATTGAAAAAGGGAAAAGTGGAAAATAAAAATCAGTTATTGATCACGGTTGGGAAAGGGCCATTAGAAGTCTGTCTCATGGCAAAGTGCAGCTTCTGTTTTCTGTAACAACAAAGTTACAAGTGCCCAACTGATGACCTTAAAATTGGTAACTACTGATCCAAACAAAATTATTGTAAAGATGTAATGTCTTGAAATTCTTGTGCAACTAAAGTCATAAGGTAAAATTTTATGCTTAGCATTATAAAGATTTAGGGCAACCCAAATTTTTCGGGGCAGATGAAGGGCAGGTGTCCAGGACTGTGCTTCTGTCATTCTTACCTTTGCCTGGTGTGTATTAATAAAAATATTTTTACTAACTTTTAAATTTTATTCTCTGTCTTCAGTCACAAGAAATGACACTAGAGAAAAAGTGTCCACAATACCAATTGAATTTAAATGACATAAAATAGACAAGAAAAATAATCCAATAGTGTTTTTCCCCATTTAAACCAATTCTTATTTCAGATATTTTTTTTTTACTAAGTATAGTACCAATAGTTAATTGCTATAAATGTAATCAAACACTATACTGAAATACAGGATACTGAACTTTATCCAGTTCTTTGATTCAACTTATTCCCGTTAAGGAATAGGTGGGTACTGTACAACTAAAAATAACTGGCAAACGGAATAAACGTAAAATTGCGAGATTTAGGAAGCTCTCTGACAAATCCCAAAAAAAAGT
>NW_024383023.1:0-31919 GCF_016835505.1 Polypterus senegalus | reverse complement strand
CTAAAAAAAAACAGAAGAGATTTGGCTCTCAGTACAGTAGAAAGAACACGAAGTGTAAAAAAACAAATTCAACAGTGGCGGTATCAGGAGGGCTAAAAATCTCAACTCACTAATTAAAACATTAAAGAAGTTTTACAAATCACACAGGTGAGACCTATGAAAAATGTAGGGCTTGTCTTCTAAACCAATACACTGCAAATGGCTACTCAGTTACTATGAATTGAGGGGTTTACTGTAAATTGGCGCTTCTGATGTCTACCGTGAGCAATCAAACATATGGAAGGACTTCACAGTAATAAACACTATTATTTCTGAAACATTCCTCCTCAAATTTAAAGACAGCTAAATATATATAATCCCAGTGAAATATGTAGTAAAATACTCAGTGAACCAGCATCACTGTGCACTTTTATTAATTCACATAATCTTTTCCAGCCCTCTTTATTGAATTCTTTTCTAATATAATCTACTTCTGGTCCACAGCTAGAACATAAATTTTTGACCTCACAGTTTTAAGACTCAGAGTGTCTGTATAATGGGCATCACATGTGTGAGTAGAGAGCTTAGAAAGAAACTGTCTGGAAAAATGCTCCATAATAATGGTGGACAGCAACTTAATAGTGCAGAGTTTTAAACGAATGTTTGCAGATCTTACTTCTAAGTCTCTGAAACAAAACTTTGTGATATTTCCAACAACACAAATCCAGTATTAAGTTTATCAGATTAATCATCAGGGAAGCAAAACACACAAAACCATAAGAAAAATTTTTAAATAGTAATAAGCACTAGAGAAAGAAAAATTTTATTAAGCTATAATATTGTATGTTTTAATCTATAATAACAAAAGAAAAGCCTCACTCACTCCGCACTCCTCACTAACTCATCACTAATTCTCCAACTTCCCGTGTAGGTAGAAGGCTGAAATTTGGCAGGCTCATTCCTTACAGCTTACTTACAAAGGTGGGCAGGTTTCATTTCGAAATTCTCGTGTAATGATCATAACTGAAAGCTATTTTTCTCATATAATGTAATGGAGTTCAGCTGGAAGGCTGTGGGCGGATTCGTGTGACATCATCACGCCTCCTACGTAACTCACGTGAGAGAACAAGGAAGATCTCCAAACAGCGATGGGCACAAAACGCCATTTCACAATTGAGAAGGCAGAAAAGATAATGAAGCAAGTGATGCATACGCGTATTCATAAATACAAGCATATTCGTAAGTACAGCTACTGCAGAAACAAAGCACGGCGTGAACAGTAAGTTTATATTAAGTTTATAGACACACTCCCGCTGCCGTTTTAATGCCTATGCTTATGCTTCTATGGCAATGCGTTTTCGTGAGATACAAGTTTACTGAGAAGACACGAGGTATGAGCGACACTTTGCCGGCAAAACCACAAAAGCATGCGGGCTCGATTACTTGAGTGGCGTCAACTCGATCTAAATTTCGCGATCACATTAGAAAAAATATATCTTTTCAAGTTCTATTTAGTCCATATGTGTCAAACTCAAGGCCGTGGTAATTATATCCGCCCTGTGATCATTTTATATACTGTATTATTGTTATTAATGGCCGGGGATATGAAGAGCTGGTAACACAATAAACTACAGATCCCATAATGCAGCGCTTCAGCTGCCTTGCAACACTTACCGCGTTAATCCAAGTCTAGCTTATGATGCTCAAGTTGTGCGAGCAGCTCACCCGATGCTGAAGAAAAAGTTGATTCTGAAAATAGAGCCTTTAAAACCGATGGGAGGCTGAGTATATGTTTACTGAACCCTGTGTGTCTCATTTGTGGAGCTAATGTGGCTGTAATTACAGAATTTAATCTAAGACGGCACTATGAGACAAAACATCAGTGTAACCTGAAAGACCTGAATGCAATGCACAAGATACAGAAAGCAGAAGAGTTAAAGAAGAATCTGACACTTCAGCAGACGTTTTACCGTGCACAATCACAAAAGTGATTTCAAGTGAAGCTACTTTTATGGGAGACAAAATGCACCAGTGCAACTTGCCCACTTTCCCTGTTGCAAGTAATGTGGAACCAATCGTCACTCGGTGTTCCCAAATCGACTTTGCTCATAAACTGAGCGCACTGAGCACTGAGTTCACACGGGCGCTTTGGTGACTTTGAAGAACAAAAAGAATTTTGAGTTGTTTCGCAACCCATTTGCTGTCGATGTGGAAACTGCACCTGTGCAGATTCAGATGGAGGTGATTGAGCTGCAGTGTAATGGCACACTGAAGGCAAAGTACGATACTGCAGGGCCCGCACAGTTTATTCACTCCATTCCCGCAAAAAATGCTCCAGCTCCGTCTACATGCGGCTCGAACCTTGTGCATGTTTGGTAGCACATATCTGTGTGAGAAGCTCTTCTCAGTGATAAAGACTAACAAAACAGCACACAGGAGTCGCCTCACTGATGAGCACCTGCAATCCATCCTGAGAATCTCCACAACACAGAACCTCACACCAAACAGAAACGAACTTGTGGCCAAAAAAAGATGCCAGGCGTCCAGCTCTAAAATGACATATGAGCAAAGACAACTGACTGATTTGATTTGTTATTGCTGAAAGGAACACATTTTATTTAGATTTCCAGGTTTTGTTATGCAGCATGTTCATATTTGAATTTGTATAATTTTGACAGGATATATTTTATGGAAGCAAAATCTTTTGGGATATTTAAAATCTAAGTTTATTTTTTATAAAATATAAAATTACATAAGAGTAAAGAAATTTGAATGTTTGTTCTTTTAATGTTTACTTTATTTCTATCTTGTATAATTTAGACAGGATATATTTTTATGGAGAGCAAAATATTATAAGTTATTTAAGGTTTGAGTTGATTTATTCCGGAATAATATTCCTGTCTGTTTTTATTCATATTTATGTTCAAAAAAAAGTTTTAAAAGTTTTACAGTTTTAAAAATTTACTTTTACTGTGTTCAATAAATGTTTATCCTGTTGACGCTGACCTAAAGTGTGTTTGGGATTTTAGCCCCTGTAGCAATTGATTATGCAATGATGCCTACATTTAACACATTTCCTACCAAAGATTTTTCTTGTCGACTAAATAAAATTTCTTCTATTTAAAATTTAAATAGAACTTGAACAGATACAGAGTTCATAATATCCACGCAGACTTACGTAGAAGCGTGAGTCATCCGTTTAACAAAACAGCGTATTGCACTGATACGAAATAGCCTGCCCATTTAATTATTTAGGAATGGAGAAATAAATTTAAGATTTTGTACAAATAATGTTTTTCATTTTTTCTTTCATGATGGATTCTGGCACCCCAGCAACAGTTGCTCGCACCCCAAAGACTGTATATGTATGTGTGTGTGTGTATGTATATATATATATACATATATACAAACCGGATTCCAAAAAAGTTGGGACACTATACAAATCGTGAATAAAAACTGAATGCAATGATGTGGAGGTGCCAACTTCTAATATTTTATTCAGAATAGAACATAAATCACGGAACAAAAGTTTAAACTGAGAAAATGTATCATTTTAAGGGAAAAATATGTTGATTCAGAATTTCATGGTGTCAACAAATCCCAAAAAGTTGGGACAAGGCCATTTTCACCACTGTGTGGCATCTCCCTTCTTCTTACAACACTCAACAGACGTCTGGGGACCGAGGAGACCAGTTTCTCAAGTTTAGAAATAGGAATGCTCTCCCATTCTTGTCTAATACAGGCCTCTAACTGTTCAATCGTCTTGGGCCTTCTTTGTCGCACCTTCCTCTTTATGATGCGCCAAATGTTCTCTATAGGTGAAAGATCTGGACTGCAGACTGGCCATTTCAGTACCGGATCCTTCTCCTACGCAGCCATGATGTTGTGATTGATGCAGAATGTGGTCTGGCATTATCTTGTTGAAAAATGCAGGGTCTTCCCTGAAAGAGATGACGTCTGGATGGGAGCATATGTTGTTCTAGAACCTGAATATATTTTTCTGCATTGATGGTGCCTTTCCAGACATGCAAGCTGCCCATGCCACACGCACTCATGCAACCCCATACCATCAGAGATGCAGGCTTCTGAACTGAGCGTTGATAACAACTTGGGTTGTCCTTGTCCTCTTTGGTCCGGATGACATGGCGTCCCAGATTTCCAAAAGAACTTGAATCGTGACTGCCTGACCACAGAACAGTCTTCCATTTTGCCACACTCCATTTTAAATGATCCCTGGCCCAGTGACAACGCCTGAGCTTGTGGATCTTGCTTAGAAATGGCTTCTTCTTTGCACTGTAGAGTTTCAGCTGGCAACGCGGATGGCACGGTGGATTGTGTTCACTGACAATGGTTTCTGGAAGTATTCCTGAGCCCATTCTGTGATTTCCTTTACAGTAGCATTCCTGTTTGTGGTGCAGTGTCGTTTAAGGGCCGGAGATCACGGGCATCCAGTATGGTTTTACGCCTTGACCCTTACGCACAGAGATTGTTCCAGATTCTCTGAATCTTCGGATGATGTTATGCACAGTTGATGATGATAGATGCAAAGTCTTTGCAATTTTTCGCTGGGTAACACCTTTCTGATATTGCTCCACTATCTTTCTGCGCAACATTGTGGGAATTGGTGATCCTCTACCCATCTTGGCTTCTGAGAGACACTGCCACTCTGAGAAGCTCTTTTATACCCAATCATGTTGCCAATTGACCTAATTAGTGTTTATTGGTCTTCCAGCTCTTCGTTATGCTCAAATTTACTTTTTCCAGCCTCTTATTGCTACTTGTCCCAACCTTTTTGGGATTTGTTGACACCGTGAAATTTTGAATCAACATATTTTTCCTTTAAAATGATACATTTACTCGGATTAAACGTTTGATCTGTCATCTACGTTCTATTACAAATAAAATATTGACATTTGCCATCTCCACATCATTGCATTCAGTTTTATTCACAATTTGTTTAGTGTCCCAACTTTTTTGGAATCCGGTTTGTATATATATATATATATATATATATATATATATATATATATATATATATATATGTATATGTGTGTTTATATAGATAGATAGATAGGATATGAGAACAACACTCATGACAATGACAAAACAATTACATTAACAATCATGTTACATTATTTTTTTAAATTTTTCCTTTTTTTTTTCATAACTTCTTTAACACACTACTTCTCCGCTGTGGCCTGGTATTCTACTGAATGTACTAATATTCAATAAGCCATTGTTTAAACTGCCACTGCAAAATACAAGTAAGCTAAAAAGTACCTTGTAACATTTTTTTAGAAAACTGATGACTTTTAGTCTGTTCTAAAAGAAGACTGTTAATCTGTTGGGAAAGCGTCTATGTTGTTTTGTGATCAGCAGCAAACATCACTTCCATTTCTGCTTTACTTATTTTCAACAAAATGTTGTAACCCTTGGGCATAGTACTGAACCCCAAAAAAAAACTATTGTGTAATCGTTATCTCATGCTAAGCTTGACTCTGAAGATCTGTTATAAAATGAGAACTTACTCCCAGCATAGATTGGGCTTTTGCTGGTTACTGTCAGTGACATTAGCTGACAGGGAGTTGCAAGAGTCTCTCTGCTCACCAAAGAATTAATAAAGAAGCTGTTATATTTTTCTTTTGATTAGCGTCGGTCTGCTATTTCCCTCGAGACACCGACCACAACTCCTACGTAAATAACTTCTCCCAGTATTGAGACCCTGAGTGCCCTCACTCATCCTTAGTGCTCCATTGTCTGGAGATCTGTGCTCCTCATTAACCAATGTACCATGGGTAACCCCGTGGGCCAAGAACAACCAATTACTGACCGCATGAAGATTTTAATTACATCAAGCAGATCCTTGCTGAGAAGAGGGGATGCCAGGCCAGTCTGTGGTGTTCACTTAAGAGTTCCTAGTGGCACAAAAGGTGAACCACACCCTGGTCGGAGCTCAGTGTGATAAAACTACATGTAGTGAGTCGCAATATAAGATTTACCATCCACTTCATCTCTATTATCTAGTACAAAGCACACAGAAACTGAGGTTATTGGGATATGCGAAGAAAACCAAAGTAGCTGTGCAGGGTAGGAACCAAATCACGGGCCATCGTGGGGTACAACTGCATGTGTATCGACCACCATAGTAAGTCAGGTTAGACTTGCCAGCCCACTGAACCTGGGAATCTTTAGAAATAAGGATGAAAAAAATAAATAGGGGACACAAGGAAAATGCATACAGACCATAAAATCTATATTTTGCTGGAACTGTAAGGCAGTAACACCAACCACAAATCTCTATTAACCTCCCAATATTCATCAACATGCATTACTGGTTTTGGATTTTAAACACCAAAACATAGGCCTTTCACATGACACGAGCTAAAGAGAAACAAAACAACATCCGTGTAAATTGTTCATCCATGCAGTGCATGTAAATATATGCCGACTACATTGAATTAAGCAGGTTTTAGAATTCTAAGTCGTGTATATAAATACACACAAACTGATTATGGATGCCCGTCTTCAACAGATATGAACATTACATTTAGACTTCTCCAGGCGGGTTACCCGAGGAATACCAGCACGACAGCGCTACACTTTTCTCTCCCTCTATACATTTGTTTTCGTTCTTAATTTCGCATGCACTTCGACTATTCTCCACGGCCGCGGACTCCAGTTTGTTTCAATTCGTGTTTATCTTTTTCTGATCAGAAGTGTAAAGCCCGACTTACTCCTCGATGCTTTCTGAAATGCCGACCGAACACCGCGGAATGATAAGGAGAAAGAAAAATACAAATTAAAGCGCTGTGTGTATTAGTGAAATTGACGCGTAATAGACACAAATGGCCTGCTTACCTCTACTTACTTCACCCTGTGTGCGATGTGATACTTTTTAAAGCCGACCTACTCAGCCGCTCGTTTCGGTTTGCTGCATACAAGCAAGGAGCGTTGTCGCTACTCGATCTACGGTGCCTGCCCAATTTGCGCACGCATGCGCAGAGCTTTACTATTACGGCCCTGTCCGATCTGCGTTTTACTTTGCGACATGAATCCCATCCGATTTGTCTCGCGCACGCGCTCTCTGCTTAATTAAAATTCATTTCACGACGCTGCCCGATTTGTTCTGGCGCATGTCGAATGTTTTACGACACACGTCACTCGTTAGGCTTGACTTGTACTTGCGAGTAGTGATGGGCGGAGTGAAGCCTCATGAAGCATCAAAACGTTTGAAGCAATTGTGTCGGAAATCGTATCGAAGCTTCGAAGCATTTGACACTCACCTCTTTAGTGACCCCTCCTGGCCATTTTCATTAACATTACACAAACTCATGATCCACTTCAATGACGTCTGTTATAACTCTTATTGCTTTTATTTTTTCGCTGCTACAGACTGACAACGAAGAGAAGGGTTCGTCAGCAACTTCTAGTGTCTGATGTCTAAAAATATAAATATATATATATAACTAACGCCGACAAGCAGAATGCACTATACGATAGCAAGAGTTAAAATAAGACGCCTCACGCATGGATTCCCGGCTCTTTCAATTAGTATTTACCTTTGCACTGTATCATTATAATCGCTCCTGTTATTAGTATTAGAATTAACCCTCATCTTTTCTTGAGATCACATTTAATAGCCTTAAATGTTTTCCTTGGTTTGACTTAATTAAAATGGAGTAGACGGAAAATAATGGTTTATCCCTGTACTTTGCCATGATATAGGTAAGCACATTTGAGAAAGAAAAGGTGAAATCCTTAAATCAGTTGTTATTATTCGATCAAGTATTGAAATATTTCATTTATTAGTACTTTACAATATTTTGTGGAGCACGAAAGTAACGAATTAGCTACAACGAAATGACGCCGTCAATGGCACAATTAACTAAGGTGGTTGCTTTTCAAATTCTGAACGTAGTGCTAGCCCGAGTTCGATCCCACTTAAAGACTCATCAAAATTAACAATAATAAAAAAAATGATCAGAATTGAAATCTTTATAACCAATTTGAACTAAATAATTTTGAGAGATACTGTGGAAGGATCGCATAAGAGATCTGTTCGGGAATCACCAAAATCACCATCAAAATGCGATGTCTAATTGCGGATGGCAGCTCACATATTTACATTAATGCATTTCTATTCATTGCCATTTGACATCCATGAACCCTCCATTGAATAAGGCAGTGGTTCTCAACCTGTGGGGCGCGAAGTAACAAAAAGGGGGGCGCGAAGATGTGAAAAAAAGAAAACATCTGTTGGAACCAAAACAAATTAACTTAAACTACATTCTGATAATAGAACAATAAATACTGTATAGAGTTAGATAAATGTCGATAAAAGTTAAGTAGGTATAATCAAATATGCATCTACATTTCAAAAATGTTGGGGCGCGATTAAAACTGTTATGAAAACTCTGGTTGCAAATACTTAAAGGTTGAGAAACGCTGGAATAAGGTGATAACAAAGCCACTGTGGTAGATCAGGTTGAATTTGCTCTGCTGCACCAAACATTCAAAGGTGTCAATCCAGAGCACATCAGAGAGGCTGAGAGACACGGCGCAGATCAGTCACCGGCACAGACACACACGGGGCACTCCAAGGTGAGCAGTGCACATATCAAGGTCGGCATTAAAGATTGAGTGCTGAGGCAACAAAAAGCAGCGGGATAAACACATCTGGACCTGCTGTTGAAAAAGCATTTGCTTTTAACAGCAGCATCCCTCCCTCGTGAACACATCTTCAAGGTCCGGACAGGTGATCAGTAAAAAGTTTTTTAGTCACAGCACAGTGCAATAATAAAACATTTCCTAAAACACATAGTTGTCCAGTCTGTATCATTCCTAAGCAATCTTCCAGTAATAGAGGCGCAATCCCAGTTACTAACACATTAACACTCAAAGCAAGAACACATTCCACCTTATCAATTTAATATTTAAAAATTTAAACCGCTAAACCCGCCATCAACAACTACAAAAACAGTTGAAATCGTTACTCAAATATTTTTTTTGTTATAGACATAAAACAAGATGCACGTTTCCATTTGATATATCTTTACTAGTGTTCTCGCCTTGTTCGCTCCCCGTCCACGCTGGAATTTGCTGTTTAATAAAAAAGAAAGAAAATCAGACTCTTTTGGGTCATAATTTAGGAGGGGACGTGGGACCCGAACCCACGTATGCTTTAGTATGAAGCGTAACGCTACCGCTGCACCACACTACTATTTTCAGGAGGATGGTATATAATGTATGTTTTTTAATGTATACATGTATGTATGTAGTGAAGACGAAAACAATTATATATAGATGTATACTATATGACATACCTTCAGTGTTGCATGAAAACGTTGAGGCTAAGAATGGATATTTAGGAGAGTATTATAGTGAGAGATGTGTCGTCACCCGTATTGCTAAAGCTCTTCTTTGCAGCATTATGCATTCAACAAGTCGGCGTTTGTATGATGTATAATTTATAATTTTATTTTTGCCACGTATAATCGGGCACGATCATTTAACATGTATTGATCATCTACAAACTTTCATTTCAATGGGAATTCTGTTGAGTTTTTTAACTCTGTTGATGCCATATGTAGCCTACTTCAAACGGGAGCTCGTTGAACAAATAATGAGTGGAAGCTTTTGCAGAGTACTGAGATTGCGTCATGACGAGCTTTGAACGGGTCTCCGAAGCCCCAGACATGCGTACTAGTTAGATGATGACGGAGCTACCAAGCCTCAGACATGCGACTACTGAGATGATGCAGGCAACTGAAGCCTCAGACATGCATACAAATGAGATTGCGTCATGACAGGCTTTGAACGGGCAATCAAGCCTCAGACATGCGTACTACTGGAGATGATGACGAGGCAACTGAAGCCTCAGACATGCGTACAAATGAGATTGCGCTCATGACAGGCTTTGAACGGGCACAAGCCTCAGACATGCGTATACTGAGATGATGACGCTGGCTACTGAAGCCTCAGACATGCGATACTACTGAGATGATGACGCGGCTACTGAAGCTCAGACATGCGTAGTACCGAGATTGGATCCATGATAGGCTTCGAGCAGACATGGTCACTGGTTACTGAATCTTTGTAAAGCCTCAGCACACTGAAAGGCATTGACCTCTTAATTTTGAGAGTCTATCTGACACTTAACTCTCTAGTTATATTTTGTAATTCGTATTGACATTACACATTTCAGTTGATATGGTTAAGCTACAATTCAGGTAGTTGCTGAGTAATTATTGTTCTTGTGGATTGCTGTGATTTCCTTTGTCTGATACATAGTGTCAAAGATATATTGTCATATATTAACTTTATATATATATGAAAAGATTAGGTAAATCGTTCAACCTTTTTATGGAACACTTAATTTTGTTCAAACCGTACGTCATATAGTATACATCTATACATATAATTTTTCGTCTTCATTAGGAGAATACAACAATGATATCTCGTATCAATTAAACCATTTTAACGTGCATATGTCAAACAACATATTTCATCCGCCGTAGTAAGAACAGTAGTAGTAGTTCAGTTGGCAGAGCTCATAATTATCCGGATTAGGTGGCTCAGTGGTGTTGTCGCCAGGTTCTGTCGCTGATCCTCCTCTTGTGAAAGTTTTTTCTATTCCTCCATTTAACAAGCTTGACGGATAGTGAGCAATCGAGCTTATCGAGGAAGGTTAGGCCACCGTAGTCGGGCAGGTGGCACACGCCCTAATTATATTGTGTATGTAAAGAGTTTCACTGTAAAATGTAATAAGCTTCATATTTGTGTGTTTGGAGACCCAGGTGTCGATTGAATTTGTATTGTAGAAAAATATACTACTGTCCATTATGCCTAAATGTGTCTTTTTCTGTCTGATCGCTATATGGCACTTCCAACTTGGGACAATTCAGCATAAACAGTTTCAGCCAACCTTCTAAACATGCAGAACGACAGTGTGAACCTTAATTGATTGCGGCAGCATCTTCGTTTCAGTCAGTCATTGTCCTGTTAGACTATTTACTGTTAAGTGCTGCTTGAGCTACCGCTTATAGTACAACAGGTGGCCTTGAGTTCTTAAATCGATATTGAAATGCACACAAGTCTCCTAAATTATTTATTGAAATGCCTACATTTACAGTGTCCGCTTTAGGAAGTCGTAGTTTTACTTGTTCCTGTTATTAGGAATTATAATTTCTCAGTGTCACATATTATTCGTACTACTCGCTGAGTCCATCATTGAGATTCTGTTTTATATTCTGTATAAGGAAACTTTTAAAAGTAGCGTTGATTAAACTGACTATAGCAGACTTGTCATCTTCTTAAAATGATTTTATCGATTTGATATTGACAATTAATCATTAGGTCAAACATCAAGGAGGATTTGAGTTAGCATGGACTGCACTGTTTTTTTTTCGTGACATCGTGTCAGTAGAGAGTGCCACGTTAACAATGCATTCTGTCCTAAGTGACAGCGCATTACACTTTTTATATTTCCTAAAGGCCAATGTGTCTCAATTTTCTCATTAATATATTTTGACAGTGTCTTTTAGTGAGAATGATTATAAAACATATTACCTGTGTTCATTTCCCATTGTAGATCTGTAACGTTTGGTGAGTATAAATAAAAGTAATAACACATATAATAGTTATGTTGCATTGTTTATGATTAACAAAATTCATCGTTTATCTGAAATGTTCTACGTATACAGTCGATTTATTCCACTTCTGAAGGTGTCATTGTCGGTATTACTTTTATTACATGTTATTACTTTAACATGGCCTTTTTATAACTTCACTTTAACTTAATACTGATACTCTGTATGTTCAATTCTTCATAATAACTATTCACAGTGGCTCCAAAATCCATACTGACCCCAACTCTCTCTTCTGTTTTTTTCCGGTGGCTTGCCACCACCACCTACTCAAGCATCCTGATGCACCAACATTGATGGACTGAAAGCCAGAAGTCTCACGTGACCATCATCATCAGGACCTTCCATGAAACCCTAAATACAAAGAGGACTGTTTCATTTATGTTCGGTAGATTGCCCAGAGGACTGGGCAGTCCGTGTCTGGAACCCTACAGATTTTATTTTTTTCTCCAGCCTTTGGAGTTTTTTTCTGTCCACCTGGCCATCGGACCTACTTATTCTATGTTAATTAATGTTGACTTATGTTTATTTTTTTATTGTGTTCTCTATTTTTCTTTTCATTTTGTAAAGCACTTTGAGCTACATTTTTTTGTATGAACATGTGCTATATAAATAAATGTTGATTGATAGATTGAATGATATTCTCCATTGCATTTGCTCCCGATGTAACGTGTCCAGTGTAACCGAGGGATGGCAGACGAGCTCTCGTGACCAGGTGACAAGGCACATTCTCATCCTGATGTCCAGGCTCTTGTCATAAATATTCCATCTTGTGCTTTTCTGTTCCTGCAAGTTTACTATTATTATTGGACATGTAGAGGAAATGTGTTTTATTTTATGTCTATGAAAGGAAGGACGTAAAGCCTTGAATGAAACTGAGTGTTGATGCTTGTAACAAGACAGGTTAAGGAGCAGAGAACATTGAATGTGATATTGACTGCGGGGATTGTGTAACTGGAAGATGGTTTAAGAATACAGAAACGGCAAAACTAGTCTTTCAGTAATTCTATTTACATCAATTATTTACTCTGTTGTGCTGCACTCGGAAGATTACTTATTTACCCCCAGCGCAGCCTTTGATAAGATGAATTCACAACTAAAGGAATGTTCATGACAAAGTCAGGTGCTTTTTTGAAAGTTTGGCTCCAGATGTGCTTATCCAGCTTCTCTTCTTCTCAGTACTTGAGTGATCTTTACGTTCACCTTTGATGAATTTGCAAAAGTTTCTTTACAACTTTTTTGTCTCATTAACGCAGAAATCCCAAGGCTTTCCTAAAATTGCAGAAGACACTGTTGATGGCGCTGATTCTGTTTTAAAGACAATTGTGATTAGTTATGCAGAACACGCTTTTACTCACATTGCTTTTGGAAATCAAATACAAATCGCAACAGATCTGGAATCACTGAATAGTAAAAACGTTTAATGAGGAATGTCTTGCATATACTGTGTAATGACCACGTCGGCTTTAGTGAAGCATTTCAGCCTCTGTGATATGATCGACATGGGTAGAATAGATTCTGGATTGTTACAATACGTGCTACCTTACGCAAAATATGCTCATCGATTTGTTACAGATTCTGGTGGACACAATTCCACACCGAGGAAAAAGGTGCCCCATGTAAATCGTTCATAATGTCTCCAAAATATATTTGTTAACTTTCAAACAAGTACTACTTAACTGTTTTATACAAAATCCTTATTTCAACATATGCGAGCCCCAACTAGGATTTGAACTCAGGTTAGCGTATTTTATCAATATAACACAGACAACCGCTATTTACGCTTTGAGCCAAAGCACTTCAGCAGACTAGTTACTGACCAAATCGACTGCTGACTGCGCGGATATCAATGACGTCATTACGCTAGCGTGCTCAAATCACGTGACGGGCGCATTTGAAGCAAGCCTCGAAGCGGTGCTTCGATCTCCAGTGCTTCGATAGCTCGACACAGTGTCGAAACCTGAGTATCGAGCGGCCCATCACTACTTGCGAGTCATTTTGTGTTATCGTTTAACTCGTCTTTAAGTGGACTGTACTGGAAAAGATGGCAACTTTTGAATTTTATAACGTCATGGAAGATGTGTCGCCTGAAAAATTTAACTCCAGTCGAATGAAGAGGGCGAAATGAAATGCGACGTTGTCTGTGAACTTTATAATGCCATCTACAGCTTTGTAAGTACATCACTTTTATTTAAACCACTTCGTAATCTCGTGGTTTAATCGTAAAATCCAGCATTTTCCTTGTTTAGTTAATGGATTAATATATGTATGTTCATTTATTTCGTAACACCCTATTAGCATTTGGTAGTGTGTTTCTATTAACATTTGTCCACATTTTTTATATTAAAGAGCGAACGGCGTGCTAATAATTAAGCAAAACAATGTAATCGAGGTGTCGAATTAGGAATAGAATTAGGAGTGCACGTCTGACACTCGACTGGTGTAAAGTGTGCCCTCCAAAGCCATCTGTTGATATCCGATTACATCAATGCAATAGTTTTTCCATAATAAAGTTAACAAATTACAATGATGAAGGCTATTACATACAAGAGTAGCAACAACTACGTTATTTCAAGAAAGCAGGATGCAGATAATAGCATTACAAATTGTTAATGGATTTATTTAACCTTATTTAGTAGAAAAAAATTCCATGGCTGAAAACAGGCAATTTTAAAATTTATATCCAAAGCCATCAGAGAAGTGTGGTGTCGTCTGATGTGGCACAGTGACAGGCTGGGCACCTGCTGTTGTCATGTGTTAAGCTTATAGAAGTTCACATACTCACATTTAACTGAATATAATGGAGGAGGCTTGCTCTTAGAAATAACTTTTCTTATTGCTGCAGTTAGAAGTAAATGCCCTTTATTGTATTTTTCTCTTGACCCTACAGGATGCCCGGTGGTAACCAGCCTCCATGTGGCTCAATAGATGCCAGTGTACTAATTCTGAGACACAACTGGATGTCCTTTTCTTCTGTTTTAAGATTCCCAATCCCAGATGATGTGCAGTTTATGTTAGATTTGCTATTTCTACAGGTAAGACTACTGAGGCTCAGTTTGAAGTAATTTGTGTACAATTCCTGCAAAGCCTCCCATATTTATTACTTGATCTGTAAATTTTTCTGCCTTGAATACTGTACTGTATGTCTGCTCACTCTGTCAGTAACTAACACGGCTTTTAATTTTAGACAGAAAGCCTCAGAGTGTGAATCCTCACAAACACAGAGACTGAGGAGCATCAGTGCCAGCAGTCACTAAACAGGGATATTGTTCTGTTTTTCAAAATAACATTTATGTTCTTAAGTTACTGTGCTTTGTTGTTGGATTTTGAAAGAACCGAGACTTAATTTTAAATAAATACAAAACTAAGGCAGGAGTGAAAAACAAAGATGTCTTCATGTTAGTAATGAACACCTGAGCTCATCACATCAGAAGTTCAGATATACAGAGATTATAACACAATGTCTACTGTATGCGTAACGTAAAGGAAAAAAATGATGTTACATACAATGACAGTTAAGTTGGGGTTGTTTCAAAATCCAACAAAAAACACAATTAAGAATAATATTATTAGTTAGACTTACTCTGCTAGACCTTTAACTATTGTGATGGTTTACTTTGGTAATAAATGATCTACAGGTGAACCAAGAAAGGAGGCAGAATAAGAAGTAAGAGTACACTTTATTAATGTTTGAACTCTGTGAGTGAATATCTACTGTGTTTATGTTTTTAACAGTTACAGTGAAGTAGAAGAGTCCGGTCGTGTTATGGGGCAGCAGTTAAAGAAGAAGGACAGAGAGATGTGTGCCATGTTGAAGTAGCGGCTGCCCCTCCTGCCCGGCACTTCTAGAATCCTCCATCTCGATCTCTGGTCTGATCTGCTGTGCCTTTGCCAAGTGATCACGAGGTATTGGCCTTATTGTCTCGGTCTCATTACACTGGCTGTCTGTCTCACTTAGAATTGATTTCAAGGTTCTATTAAATAATTAGAAGGCTTTGAGTATTTTAGACCCTGCCTGTTTTTTCAAAAGTTTGCTCCCAATATTTCTTTTCTCAAACATTACTTAGCTTTTTATTCCAAGATCAACCATAAAAACCGTCAGCTTTCTGTACTCATGTAACAAAATCTGGAGTGCTTTGCCAATAGAGAAGTGCCAGGCTACAAATGTCAAGCATTTCGAAGAAGTTCAACAAGCCCACTTTTCTAATTTGTCTTTTTCTTAATTACTTGCATTGGTTGTAATAGTTTAGAAATGGTACTGTGTACACTTTGTAAGCTCTGTACTGGACACTAACATCTGCTCTTTTTCTCTGTTGTTTTTTTCCAGTTTATTGCAATGGTGCCCCCCTGCATCTCCACCGTCTGTTACATCAAATCCAACTGCCTGTAATAGAAGAAAAGTTCACAAGACGTCCTGAAATGGAATTGTGATTGGAGTGAGACGGCCACAATCATGTATGCTGGGATGTGCAGAGGGGCTGTGGGCTTTGGCTTGGGACCCCCAGAGGTTTATTATCTCCAGTGTCCTTGAAGGCTGCAAGTTTGTCTTTGTCCCCAGCCATTTGACCAGGCAGTGTATTTATTACAAAGGACAAGGACCTCTCCATTTGCTTCTTATTTACTTTTATAATACCTTCAGTTTTCTTTGTAACTGTATATTTTGTAGAGCAATTTGAGCTGCACTTGTAAGCAAAGGTGACATAAAAAATATTATTAGTGAACAAATGTTAAGGGACAGATCAGGAAAATGTCAGTTTAAATAGAACACATTTTTATGGAATATTGCTGGATAAGAACTCTGACTCTGAGTAGCATCGTGTTAAAGCTAAAATAGCATTTTTCCTTTTTTGACAAATTTAGTGATTCACTTTTACTGAGCTCAAAACCTTGGCTAACATTTTTTTTAAATACTAAGGTAAAAATCTGTAAATATATTTGTGTTCTCCTTCCCTAATAATTTTTAACACCTCCCCTTGTTGGCCATTTTCATTGTAGTTGTGTTCTAGTTAAATGGATTTGCCATTTATACATCTTTATGATTACTGAATTTTCTACTCATAATATATATATATATATAAATATGGGTGTGTATAATTTTTTTTTTTTTTGAGAAACATTGTTCACAGATCTTACACTTTTATTTTTAAAAATACCATTTATTTCTTCAATAAAAAATGTTTGGTAAGTGTATTGTATTTCCTTTTTGAAAGTTATAAAAATGAACTGGCTCTGTGTCAATATGGGTGAATAAAACCACTGACATGAGATGAGGAGTCTGCACACAAACAGCGCTGCGTTGTGTTGATTAAACTTGTAAGAAAGAATATCACTGCCCGCTGTCCACATGGTGTTCATCATAAACTGAACTACTTCATGCTGTTTAAATTCTGCTCAGTTACTGGAGAATATTTTATTTTACAACTGTTAAATTCAGTTCAGTTTTATTATATTAACAGGTAAGTTCATGTCTCAGCGGGTTTTACAGAGACGCCTTGAAATAACATTAAAAACACATCACTAAGAACAAATGAATTACAAATATGAACTATTGCAGCAAGCACTTACTGTAAAAAAATAAAAGATCAAACAGATTGATTCAAGTGATAACAGCGCACTTCCTTAATTTAAGTCTGTGGATATAAAGTTAACTTCTGTAAGATTAATAGCCATTGGAATAAATAAGGATTTGAACCAGTGGCTTTATGCTCTTCATTTCTTCAGCATCTGACCTGATTGCACAACTTAGAACCAATTAAAGAATTGTAACAAGTGGACAGTCACAGTTAACACTAAGGACAGGGACAGTCAGGACAATGCCATGCAACACAGTGTTAATTCTTTTCTTTTTTTTGAAAAAGGATCATGTATCCAACCAGTTTTATAGAAATATATTAGGTTTTGTTATCCTGATGCCTTAAGACAAATGGCAATTTTATTAATAATAATTGACGTCTAAAGATATTTTTAAACAAACACAATTTGCTCATAAGAGTGAAATTGCAACAATAGATCAAAACGGAAAGAAACTTTATATGATTTATTACATGGGGAAAATAACACTACATACTTTATATATACACTCACCTAAAAGGATTATTAGGACCACCATACTAATACGGTGTTTGACCCCCTTTCACCTTCAGAACTGCCTTAATTCTACGTGGCATTGATTCAACAAGGTGCTTGAAAGCATTCTTTTGAAATGTTGGCCCATATTGATAGGATGGCATCTTGCAGTTGATGGAGATTTGTGGGATGACATCCAGGCACAGCTCCTGTCCATACATCCCAAAGATGCTCTATTGGGTTGAGATCTGGTGACGGGGCCCTTTAGTACAGTGAACTCATTGTCATGTTCAAGAAACCAATTTGAAATGATTCAAGCTTTGTGACATGGTGCATTATCCTGTTGGAAGTAGCCATCAGAGGATGGGTACATGGTGGTCTGAAGGGATGGACATGGTCAGAAACAATGCTCAGGTAGCCAGTTGCATTTAAACGATTCCCAATTGGCACTAAGGGGCCTAAAGTTGCCAAGAAAACATCCCCACATCATTACACCACACCACCAGCCTGCACAGTGGTAACAAGGCATGATGGATCCATGTTCTCATTCTGTTTACGCCAAATTCTGACTCTACCATTTGAATGTCTCAACAGAAATCGAGACTCATCAGACCAGGCCACATTTTTCCAGTCTTCAACTGTCCAATTTTGTGAGCTCTAAATTGTAGCCTCTTTTCCTATTCAGTAGGTGGAGATGAGTGGTACCCGTGGGGTCTTCTGCTGTTGTAGCCCATCCGCCTCAAGGTTGTGCGTGTTGTGGCTTCACAAATGCTTTGCTGCATACCTCGGTTTTAACGAGTGGTTATTTCAGTCAAAGTTGCTCTTCTATCAGCTTGAATCAGTGGCCCATTCTCCTCTGACCTCTAGCATCAACAAGGCATTTTCGCCCACAGGACTGCCCGATACTGATGTTTTTCCTTTCACACCATTCTTTGTAAGCCCTAGAAATGGTTGTGCGTGAAAATCCCAGTAACTGAGCAGACTGTGAAATACTTCAGACCGCCCTGTCTGGCACCAACAACCATGCCACACTCAAAATTGCTTAAATCACCTTTCTTCCCATTCTGACATTCAGTTTGGAGTTCAGGAGATTGTCTTGACCAGGACCACACCCCTAAATGCATTGAAGCAACTGCCATGTGATTGGTTGATTAGATAATTACATCAATGAGAAATTGAACAGGTGTTCCTAATAATCCTTTAGGTGAGTGTATATATATATAGCACCTGCTAAATAATACAAAGAATACACAGCATGTGTTTCAGCCGTAAATGGGCCTCATCAGGTGTGCACACCTAAGCTTTTTCACGCGATCGAACATTGGACATCAATGTTACGCACAAAGGCTGCTTCATTTATTTTGCAGGATGAATATTTTATTATGGTCAATTAATGTGGAACTAAAATGAATACTGTATACTGTAATGTCAAGTTGTACTGCACGCAGTTCTGATCGGGCCGCCATAGAGCGGATTTTTGTTTTTAATTTTTTTTCATTAAGCATGTGGTGTGTAATACCTGGTTCCCATTGCCAGCCCAATCTAGGCGCGTGCGATTGAAAGGCTACGTCATCACACACTTTATGGTGGTGCCCAATCTGTTTAACACATGCGCAAACACTTTACGGCATGTTAGGCTTTCAATAAGCCTGCGCGTTCAAATCGGTAGGCACGCAGATCGAGAAGGGTCTGGCTGCAGCCACTGTAAGGCAAGAGCATCTGGCTGCAGCCACTGTAAGGTGTTGAGCTCCACAGTAAGGGAAACACGTGACGCACACAGTAGGAAAACGCTCCCTACTATCTTAAGCTTAGGTGCTATTTCCCTTTTGCTGCTTTGCCCAGTGATTTTTAAGGTTAGGATTGTTGATTGGGTAGGTCCTATATTAGTTAGTTACGTTTAGTCTTTTTAATTTTATCCTGCCTTGTACAGCTTACAGTGGCTGCAGCCAGACCCTTCTCCTGTAAGGTGTTGAGCTCCACAGTAAGCGGAAACACATGACCTCCCATTAGGCGAATGAATATAGGAGCTACCCAATCACCAGCCCTAACCGTAAAACACTGGGGAAGGCAGCAACAGTGAAATAGCATGTCTAAGCTTAAGATAGTGGGAGAGGGCATCTTCCTTCTTTAGCGTATAAAATAACGTTCATGGAAATGTCCAGAAATTGTCCCGACAACAAGTAACACGAGGCAGGACTGGATCCAACTTAAAAAGCTATTTTTTCCGCAAACTAAAAAATCCTTCTAAAAACACACATGGATGAACACCTTTCCAGACAAGAGTACGATGAAAACAGTTTCTTTTAACTAAATGAAGCCAACCCGAACAACCGGACGTACAAGGCAGGATAAAATTAAAAAGACTAAACAGGACTAACTAATATAGGGCCTACCCAATCAACAATCCTAACCTTAAAAAACAATGGGGAAGGCAGTAACAGGCAAATAGCACTAAGCTTAAGATAGTAGAAGAGGGGTGTTTTTCCGCCCACTGGGGGTCACGGTTAATTGCAGCCCTACTCCATGCAAGCACGCTCTGTTAATAATAATACCTAGCCACACAGAGAGCATGCAGATTTTCATACAAAAGTTAGCAATAGATTTTAACTTATATTCCACATTCCCCCCTTTTTAAACTTAAAAGTTTAAATAATAAGAGAGTTTAAGCTAAACAGTCCTCTGAAGAGAATTGGGCCTGGGAAGAAGATGCATGTGTTCTGTGTGGAGAAAAATAAGCTTTAGTTATTGAGGCAGTGAAAAACTTCTGGGTAAAATAACAGATTAACAGAATAAGACAACATCAAATCAAAAGAATAACAGTTAAAGCAACTAAAAGGGAAACAAAAATGGATTTGAACCATTGGCCTCAAGAGCCAAAAGTGGATGTAAACCATTCATCAAGAGGGGTATCGATGCCTGAGTTTTCAGCCAATTCTAGGGAGAGAGTGGTCAGACCAGCGAGGGCATGGGTAATGGAACCATCAGGGCAGTATTATTCGAGTATATGTACAGCAAGCATTACCAAACATAGCACAAACACCACCTTTTCAGCTAGGAGCATATCCAGTGCTAGGCATTTTGCCAGGTCATAAGAGAGGTTTTATCTAATTGCTCATGTATTCTTTCAACAGCTTCTTTAGTAAAATTCAGGAAACGCTGTTGATTATAATATAAATAATTTGTCCAATCCACATTTTTATTGATAGTGATTATGGGAAAAAGAGATTCAAAACCAGCAGCTACTTGATCTCTTGCTTTGAATTTGTTAGGGACACCTCTAGGCACACCTATTGAGTCAATATACACACCTGGACCATGTAATGAGAAATTTGCAACGGATGCTAAGGGATCTACGAACACGATGTAAACGGGAGAGGATGGAGGTTGTTGGCCATGAAGGGGAAGGAGACAGAAAGGCATGACCAATTGTACAGGGGCACAGGTACCAGTCCATTCAGGTGGGAGTATGTCCAGTAATTCAGATCTTCGCATATCCACTCAGACATCCAAGACGGGCGGTGGTGTGGGAGGTGAACCAACTAAGGGAAATGTTATTGGGGAAAAAGGTAGAGGCATTGATGGAGGCGTTGTAAGTAAAGGAGCAACAGGGGGAGGGAAGGGAGCCAAGGAGCATTCTTCTTAGGCGGCTCGAGTGAAACAAGTGTAATTGCCAATATAGGGAGGAACATAGGGGAGTCATAGGTTGAATTGGGGAAAAAGGGTATTCAAGGTATGACAGTGGGGTCTGGGGATCAGTTAAGGGAAATGGGGTAGTGGCGAGGTGAGGCGTGCAGTGGCACATGCATAACAGTTGGATTGGTTTTTTGTGATTGCAGAATAGAGGACCCACTGCAGCCATCGGTTCTGGTCACCGTATCCAGTTTCTATGGAAAATGTAGAGGAATAGGTGGTGATATTAAGAGAAATAATCAGTTGTGAGGGTAAAGTCGTGAGGAGGAGGTGTAGCAGAGATATTTGAGCTAGGTGAGATAAAAGCGGGTTATATCTCTGTAACCTGTATATATAGATTTTCCAAGGAGATCTGTGCCAGAAACATGGGCCCCTAATGTATAGATTCCTTTATCATGATATGAGGGGTCTTTTATAGTAATAATCAAAGGATTACAAGTTTCTACCTTACATTCATGAATTAGGGTAAACCTTGATTTAATTATAGAAAACCTTGTTTTTTAAATCATGTTTCTGGGCTTCCCACGCCAGTCGCCAGTGTTTGCAAACACATCACTCCAGCTTGAACATTCAGATAGACTGGAGGAGGAATTCAAATCAGTTTTGTACCTGGGTTGGGTCACACAAACATATTATTCAGACAATCTCCATTTGTCTTAACGTGGAATAATCCCCATGTATTTGCTTCAATTGGTGAGTCCGATGGTCACCACATGTTTGTCCTTGTCCCTAAAGTCAGATGGATAGAAAAGATTAGGACTAGCAAAGCTATGAATGCCATTTTTTGCAATGCGACACGTGAATCCAGGCGGGAAGTCCTTCGACTTTAACGACCTGAGGTGTGGATAGCAGCACTTGGAATGGTCCCCTCCAGCGAGGTTGATGCCAGTGCTTCCTTTGGGTGTCTCTGACCAGTATCCAGGTTCCCAAGGGAATCTGTGACTCCGTTGGTGGAGGACTAGTTCGCCAAGCCTGGTTAACCTGCTCGTGGACCTCCTTCAGGGATGCTCAGAGACCTGTAAGACTGGAAATAAGATCATTGTCCACAGTATGCAGATTGACATTTAAAACAAGCCGTCCAGTTAGTATTTCGAAGCGGCGACAATCCCAGCTGCCGGTGTGTCCTCCCTCTCAATCCCATTAAGGCCAGGGGTAAAGCGTCAGGCCAGGTTAAATTCGTCGTGCTCACAGATCTTAGCCAATTTAGGTTTCAGGGCCATTGCACCTTTCTACTATACCTCTGCTTTGAGGGTGGTACTTGCAATAGTGATGCACATTAATTTGGAGCCAGGTAGTTAGTTCATTGATTACTAAATTCACAAAATGGGTACCATTATCAGTCTGCAATTTTTGTGGTATTCCCCATCTTGGAATGATTTCTTTTATCAAGGCTTTTACCACAGTTTTGGCGTCTGCATGTTTGGAAGGGAAAGCCCACCCATCGGAGAACACATCGACAATTACCAAGCAGTATCGGTATTATATAGATGGTGTTAGTTCAATGAAGTCCATTTGAAGATGTTCGAATGGACCCATTGGTTTAGGTGTGATGGCGGGACTTACCTGAGTACCTTTACCTACGTTAAATTTTTGATATAGTGCACAGCGTCTGCAGAATTGCTCTGCATATATAGAGAGAATCTACGGCTTCCCAATGTCTCTCGACATCTTGAATCATGGCATCCTTTCCGGCGTGGTCCAGGCCATGTGCGGTTTTTGCCATACCTGGAAAAGAAGCTTTTGGGAGGAAAGGTTTGTTATTTTGCTTGTGAGTCCAGACCCCATCAGAGAGGATCCTTCTTTGGACCATTTTCTCTTTTCTCTGTCCGTGGCTGCACTCTGTAAAGAGATTATTTGATTATCAGTGTCCTTGTCGTCTTTCTGTTGAAATGAAACGATTGGTGTGTTATTGTAGGCAGCCTGTTTAGCAAAGTGATCAGCCAGGTCGTTTCCTTTACTGACAGGATCTTGTTTCCCAGTGTGGGCCTGGCATTTAACTATTGCCAGTCTTGATGGTTTTATTATAGCTTCGAGGAGGGATTCGACTAATTTCTGATGTTGGATGGGCTTACCAGTACTGGTTTTGAATCCCCTTAATTTCCACAATGCTCCATGATCATGGCAGACTCCAAAAGCATACCTGGAATCTGTATAAATGGTTACTGCTTTCCCTTCTGACAGCTGACAGGCTCGGCAGAGCAATTAATTCAGCTGCCTGCTGCTTAAACTTGACGAATTCGGTTTGCCTCCAGCAGGTGGTCACCTTTGACCACTGCATAGCTGGTTGAGGGTGTTCCATTATCCAATTGCAAGGAACATCTATTTACGTAGAGTAATTCTATTTCTAGTGGAGTTTCCTGCAGGTCTGGTCTGGGTTTTATGACCTTAATTATTTCGTCATGACAGCTGTGTGGCTCCCCTTCTTCTTCACTTGGAAGAAGAGTGGCTGGATTGAGTGTGGAGCATCTTTCAATTGTGACATTTTACAGAATAATGCTTTGATAGTGTATTGCCCTAGCAGTAGTGAGATGTGAAGTTTTGGCCTGTACTAAAATGGAGTGTACAGCGTGAGGCACCTTTACTGTTAGGGGGCTCATGAGCACTATATCTGTACTGGCTAGCATGGCTTCTGTTGTGGCTGCTACTGCTCTGAGACAGGTTGGAAGTCCCTTAGCCACTGGATCCAATTTTTTCGAAAAATAGGCTATTGGCCTTTTTTTTCTTCATGGAGCTGTGTTAGTACTGCATTTATATATCCCCTTTTCGTCCACGAACAAAGTGAATGGACGAGAATAGTCAGGAGCCCTAGCTGGCGAGAGAGTAGTGCACTTTTAAATCACATAGAGCCTTCTCAGCCTGCTCATTCCACTGTATGCGCCAGAAAGAGGAAGGTCAGCAGTGTTAGCTAGATTTTGCAAAGGCTGTGCTCTTTCAGAAAAATTTAAAATCCATTGTCATAGTAACCTAACATGCCCAATACAGACATAACCTGTTGTTTTGTGACCGGTCTGGGCAGGTTTTGAATAGTGGTTATGCGGTCTTTTGACAGAGCTCTGGTACCACAAGTGATGTCATGCCCCAAATATTTGACAGTGGTTTGAACTAGCTGCAGCTTGGCCTTAGAAACCTTGTGCCCATTTTCTGCAAGATACTTGAGCAATAATTCTGTATCTTGTGTGCATGCTTTCTCTGTTTCACTACAGAGTAATAAATCGTCTACGTACTGTATCAATGCACTTCCCCTGTCAGGCCAGAAGCCTTCCAGGTTTTGAGCAAGCTTGGCTTATACACAAGGAGCCTCTGTATAACCTTGTGGCATAACGGTCCATGTCCAAGGCGGTTTTGAAAAGTAAAAGCAAGCCAAAACTGAGAATCAGAATGTACAGGAATAGAAAAGAAAGCATTTGCTAAGTCAATAACTGAGAAATAACGTGCAGATGGAGGGATTGTAGACAGAATAGTGGAAGGATTAGGCACAATGTCAGCTCTAGGAAAGATAGCAGAATTGACTTGTCTGAGGTCTTGGACAAAGTGCCAAGAGCCATCAGCTTTCTTTACTGGCAAGATAGGAGAGTTTACAGGAGAATATTTAATAGGAATTATAGCCCCCTTTTAACGAGATCTTTATGTAGAGCAGCAATTCCGAGTTCAGCCTCGGGAGAGAGGATATTGCGACGGCGAGGACGGAAGGAGGATTTTGGAAAGATTACTAGAGGTTCACAATTTGCTATTCTGCCAAAATCATTTTTCCCTTGAGACCACAGTGTATCAGGAATCGAAGAGAGCCATGGAATGCTATCAGTTTGCAATGAACATAAAGAGAGAGACGGGTGACACAGGGAACGAACGACTGGCAGATCAATCTGAATTAATACTTTAGTAACTAGATGGTCTGAGGTGTCAAAATACCTGGCAACATACAGCCAATCAGTTCTATTTAGACATTTTTTTAACCCAGTCCCCAATTTCAACCCAGCGAATGGTGTTAGATTTAGATAGAGACATGGGGCACTGAACCACCTAGATAGAAAATACTTTGTGAGCATGTGAGGTGAACTGACACAGCAGCTTTAGTAGATGAAACAAAAATACATGGAATGTGCAAAGTTTCAGGGCATGTGCTGGAGGAAAGAAAAAGATTCTAACCAAGGAGTGTCTACTTCAGCCGGGAAATATTGGGCAGTACAATGCAGGGTGTCCGGGACTTGTAAGTGGGGAAATAGGCATGAGGGGAAAGAATGAAGGGCTTCCAAGAGGAGGGTGTGTGGTGAGATGTCAAGGGTCCATGCAGCAAAAGAGGGCTTGGGGTGTGTAGTTTGGCATAGGAGCTTAGGAATGGAGCAGTAAAATCCTTGTTTAGTTAAAGAAATTGAGACTGACAATTTAGTCATAAGATCCCTTCCCAGCAAGTTCACAGGGCACAAATGATTTAACAGGAAGCGATGAGTTAATGGAGAGCTGTAGGTGCTGAGTTGCACTTGCAGAGGCTTTGAAACTAGTAGCGTGTGTGGTTGTCCTGAAGCAGTGAGAACCTTCACAGTGTCTTTCGAGGCAGGGACCTCCAACAGCGATAAAGTGGAGCGCTGGCTCCTGTGTCCACAAGAAAGACAGTTTCTTTGCCGTTTACTATTAAAGTCAATAAAGGATCAGTATCAGCATGACGAGTAAGCAAAGGAAACTGGAAAAAGTGGCTGGTGGTCCCTGCTAATTCCTAGGACCAAGGAATGTCATTGGGCTCAGGGAGAGAGGGTGGAGAGCGCTTGTGTGAGCAGTTGCGTCTGAAATGTCCAAGTTCACCGCCGTAACAGGCATATGGCTGGCGTCCTGCTCCGAAGGGTCAGGCATCTGAGAGAAAGGATTATTAGGGCTTGATAATTGGAACCCTCGTCCTCTCCTCCCCTCGCCTTCCAAAAGAAATTTCTGTCCTCTCCCCTAGCGGGATCAGTTCCACCAGTATAGTAATTTATTTGTGCAGCCAACAGTTTGGTCTGTGTGTCTGACTCTTTAATTTAGTCTGTCTCTCAGCATGCTCTGCATGACGCTTGACTTCCTCAACGTGGCGCTTTCCCAGCCTATATGCAAGACGTGTGAACTTTGCTTTGAATATCACTTCTCAGTCCCGAGACAAAAGGAGGCACTGCAGCACGAGTTCTATCGTTTTCATTGTCTAGCCCAGAGTGATTAGCCATCAGATCTTGCAACCGGTGAGCCCATTCATCCACTGTCTCATCTTTTTTCTGCTTAGCGGCTGAAATTAGTGACCAGTCTGTGCCCTTTTTATATTTTTCTGCCAGGGCTCCTTTCAAAGGCTCCCACTGGCCGAGGAAAGGACCTTCATTCCCGGGGCCTCGGGGAAGAGCTTCATTCCAACGCCAAGGGGTGCCGTTAAGATCACCGTGATTTACAGTTGCCCATGTGGTGCCCAGCTTTCGACTTAGCACCTGTATCCACTCTGTAGCATTTGGTTTATACATGTCATCAAGCTGCTGTAACTGTTGCACAAATTTGAGTCCACCGACCGCTTTGGGGTTGGGCAGTTCAGACACCACATCCTTTAATTCTTGAATGTCCCAATTTCGGTGAATCATTACGGTAGTGGGATTATTATTGCCTGGGGGTTGTGCGGGATCATGTCGGGGGTTGGGGACTTCAATGAGGGGGCAAGAGAATGTTGGGCCAGAAGGTTTAGGGGAGCCGAAGGGGGAAGTAAAACCGCCCATAGGTTTAGAGGGAGGGTCTGACTTCTCGTGTACTGGGAGACAGATGACTCTTCTGGTTTCTGCCATTGCAACCCAGTAGCACCTGCTGAATGATCTGAATCATCTTCCTCAGGGTCAATATGTGAGGACGGGTCATAATGATATTGTTCATCGTAAAACTTTCTCCAGGCTGTTCGTCTGTTACAGGGGTGCAGTTGGAGGAGGGGGTGCAGGAGGTGGAATCGGGGGAGTTTGGTAAGGAGGGGGTGGACAGATTACGGGTATAGGGGGTCTTTCTTTTCGGTCTTCTTTCTTTTACTTTCATGCTTGGGCTCTGTCTCTACATTCGTTTTCTGCAATGCTACTAATAACTTTTCCTTTTCTTTCTGTGTTTTGACCTCAGCAGCCAGCAGCTCATTACGCTTCTCGCCCGCTTGCAAGGTCCTATCCTTTATCACCAATTCCCATCTATCAAACATGTCTATTCGATCAGGACCTTTGTTACAACATCCTCGTGCATTTCTACATAATATTTTCCTTATTTCTTGTATTTCTGATATGTCCACAGTCCCGTCTATCGGCCATCTGCCACCACTCTGTTTATTCCATTTTTTACATGCTTTCTTAAAGTCTAATCCGGTTTTCTTTTCTATTAATTTTCTAGGTGAACCCCCTTTCGGACCAGAGTGAAAGCTCGTGTCCGAGACACTTTCCAAAAATAATCCTTCTAACAGAGACTTTTGATTTCCCAAAGGAGTCTCTTTGACCGGTTTACTATTTTGCTTTCCCACACTGTACTGAGGATTGCTGTAAATTTACAGCGAGGTTCCTACAGTATTTTCCTGTATTTTGTTTACACAGTAACATGCTGTAATATTTTAAAGAATGGCTGTACATCTACAGCAAAGACCTATTTTCAAAACTTAATACAGTAATATATCTAAAATACAGTAACATACTGTACAAGCAAGGCCTTCTGGGATTGGTTTGAATGAGGAAGTAAGAGAGGTGCAAGCTGAGCAGAGGTTTTAGTTCAGAAAACCACATTAGAACTTTTAGAACTTCTCTTACGTCCTGTTAATTATGTTATAGCTTATAATTATCTTTTTATCACTCCGCCTGTTCAGTTCATTTATCTATACTAATAAAAGGCAAAGCTCTCACTCACTCATTCACTCACTCACTCACTCACTCATCACTAATTCTCCAACTTCCCGTGTAGGTAGAAGGCTGAAATTTGGCAGGCTTCTTCCTTACAGCTTACTTACAAAACTTGGGCAGGTTTCATTTCGAAATTCTACTACTAATGGTCATAACTGGAAGGTATTTTTTCTATTAACTGTAATGGAGTTGAGCTGCAATGACGTGGGGGGCGGAGTTTTGTGTGACATCATCACGCCTCTCACGTAATCACGTGAACTGATTGTCAACGCAGTGGTAGAAAACCAGGAAGACCTCCAAAAGCGCTTAAGAAAACATGCATTATATAATTGAGAAGGCAGAAACAATAAGAAGCGAGCGAGTGACATATACTACCATATTCATGAGTGCTGCTACTTCGGAAAGAAAGCAAGGTGTAAACCTAAACTTTAAATTAAGTTCATAGACAGGCTACGCTGGCGCTTCACATGCCCACAGGTAATGCGGGATACAAGTTTAATGAGAGGACGCAGGATATAAACGAGAGTTTTGATCACTTTGTAACTAAGTTAAAATTGTAGGTGAAGGGGTGTGCTTATGCAAATTCCGAGAGACTGTGTTTGTGGGGGATTGACAGTTAAGGCGGGTGGGGAGTCACGCCATCATCTCCCTCCCATTCATCTCATTTGGCTCTGAGCTGAGCTCTGCAGCTAACGCCTTCTTCCAAGCAACTTCGTCAGACTGCCACCAAATACTCACAGAAAAATCCACAAGTTAATACACACGCTGTCTCTAGAGTTTCTCCACACTGAATCCTCCAGGCACTACTTACAAAAGGTTACATTGACAATCGTGTTACGCTATTTTTAAAATCTTTCCTTTTCTTAGCACAAGCACAGCTGAGAAGCTTCATGCATGTGCTCCATAACGCTAAAAAATAATGCATTTAATCACACTTTGCATTACAAGCAAAGGGAGCTTTGTCAATGCATGATTTCCTGGTACACCGATTACATTGATCAGCGATCCCGATTCATTTTACCCTCGCACCACCTTAGTTTGAGAAGAAGTATGAAAAATATGAGGTTAACACAGAAAAACAGATCACCAATTCAAGCTTTATGAATAATCGATTCGCCATCAATAATTGTTTTGGTAAAGCCATACTCAGTGTAATCCTCCTTCCATTTTATAATTTTTCCGCCATTAGCCATGATTAAATGAACGGTAAAAAAGTAAGAGCAAAGCGAGGGTGACTTATTTAGGCAGGCATATATATATGACAGCAACACTCATGACAATGTCAATCATGTTACGCTATTATTAAAATGTTTCCTTTTCTTTTCATTACTTTAACACACTACTTCTCCGCAAGCGGGTATTTTGATATATATATAATATATGAATTACCTCCAAAGAGCTGAGACTTTTGATATCATGAACGTGTCTTACAAAAACTGGGTCTCCTGCCCAGCAAAAGTCGAGCAGCCAGCGCTGCATAGCTGTGCCGGCCTTTGAGACGCTGACTGCGCTTCTGCCTTAAGTCAAAGTGAGCACTTTTAATTTTTTTCATCCTCCCCCTGCGCTATAGCCCAGACAAGTGCAAACACGGACCCCTTTTCTACACCACGGCAAAATAATATTAAGGCATTCACACTTTCTTTGCACGTATAATGATTATGAGGTCCTCACCTCGGATTATGAAGACACGCACAGGAGTGGAGGACTGACAGTGCCATCACAGCCGATTAATGGCGGGACGCCTCACCAGTCTACACAAGACCCACCGCGACTGTCCCCAAAAGGCATCATAACGCCAGCTTAACACATCTCTATACTATATAAAAGAAAAAGGCAACTTTCCTTTCTTTTACACCTTTTTCCTTTTATCCCAAACCAAAGCCTTTCTCTCTTAACACTGCAGAGGACACAAAACTAATTTTCTTTTTAAATGCCGGTAAGGCACATTACCAGAGGCACAAATTTGAACGCTCACATAGAAAATGTAATTTCTATACCACAGCCGTCGTAGCCTTTCAAAAGGGATCTACTACCGAGAGATGATCCATATACATTTTAGCTGCTGTTAGTTACTTACCTGTTGTGTTACACAGTCTTTAAAATGTAGTTTACCCAAGAACCACCCAGTAGTGCTCAATGTACCTGTACTTCTTATAACGTTAATGTTTTACTGTTTAATAACTTATAGACTATATTTTATTATTTTTCTCTTGCACTCAGTGACCAAAGCTATACACACACATATAGACACATACATATATATATATACTTGTGTATATGTATGTATGTATATATATATATATATATATACACACCCTATCTACATTATATATATATATATATATATATGTATATATACACACACACACACACACACACACATACATATATATAATTGTGTGTGTGTATATGTAGGTATATATATATATATATGTATATAGGTATATATATATATATGTGTGTATGTAGATATGTATATATGTATGTAGATATGAAGATATGTATGTGACATGTATATATATATGTATATATGTATGTATGTATATATATGTATGTATGTGTGTGTGTGTGTGTGTGTGTGTGTGTGTATATGTATATATGACAGCAGCAATCCAAGCTGTGAGAAAACAGTAAAAGGAGTGTCAGTCGACGTGGTACATTTTCTGATGCAGCTAGGCTAAAATAACTTTGTGACGCTGCCACAAAATACACAAAAACAATTACTTTGACAATCATGTTACATTATATTTAAAATGTTTCCTTTTCTTTTCATAACTTCTTTAACACATGACATTGCTTAAGCGGTATTTTGCTATTTTATATATATATATATATCACAGCGACACTCATAACAGTGACAAAACAATTACATTAACAATCGTATTACGTTATTTTCAAAATTTTTCCTTTTCTTTTTCGTTACCTTCTTTAACACACTACTTCTCCGCTGTGGCGCGGGTATTCTGCTAGTTTTAATATTATTCATTTTGCATTTTCCATTGTTGAGGTAGGACCGGGGAACAGCGTGTGAGTGGGAAGGGCTGAAAGTTCAGAAAATTCATTGCCGTTTTGATTTGGTGAGCCTCTGTCTCTTATATTTTGTGCATTTTTTTTTTAAGTTTTTTTTTTGTCTATGTGAGTGAGTTTGTTATTTATTCATTTGACAATCGTTTCACATCCTCGGCATTTGTGTTTGTATGTGTGTATAATTGCATAACTTGATGGGAGAGGACGCTGGCGTTGAATGTTTGCCGCTTCTCCCTCTGAGTCTGTAGTTTAATATTGCTAATTTACTATTTTTAGTGATAGTAAATACGTCTCCTACTTTTCTGAAATTTTCCTGCTCTGTTTTATCGTTTGTGGATTTACGATTTTGTCAAGTTTTATTGTCTATTCACCTGTTCCTGACATACTGTTTTATTGTTTGCGTGGATTTTATCAAGTTTTATCAAGATTTTGTGTCTACTCACCGCTGGAATATACTGCTTTACTGTTTGTTGTGGATTTTGGGCACTATCTGGATGGCATCCTTTTCTCCTCTTCGGTTGGAATGGTGCTCAGCTATTCCAGTTTACAACTTCACCGACAACACCCTAAATCCACCTTAAAAAACCCTTTTTTAAAAAATTTTTTACCCTTATTTTAAAAAAGAAAAAGGGTTTTTTTTTTTGGGTTTTCC